>NC_057802.1:158933755-159004219 GCF_018294505.1 Triticum aestivum
CCCGAAGGGGAAGCAAGTAAGAAAACGGCTCAAAAAACAAAAAACAAAGGCATAAACACCCGCGAGAATATTGACATCATGACAAATAGGCCCAAGGCCAGAGTTCATTACATTTCAGCTAAATGCCCCTAGTGGGTGGGTGGACCTGCTACTTAACAAAAGTACTAGAAAGATAAAACAGGGTGGCTTCAGCTTCAGACGGCCCCAGCGCCAGGTCATGCAGCTGACGGCTCCCCCTCGGTGGCCTCCGGGTTCCCCGAGGTGCCGGTGTCTTCCAATCCGGTATCCTCGTCCTCATAAGGACCTCACTCCTCAAGGCTGCCTTCTGGGTCGTTCGGCTGCAAGCCAAAGTCGTCAGGAGGAACGACCCCACCATCATTTGTCCGCTCCAGCTGAAACTCGTCGTGCATCGAGAACCCAGCTATATAGCTAGCCCGGGTGGCGATCCGGCCAGCCTTCGCCTGTAGTTGGTGCTCCGTGCCGGCTCGCTGGCCCATCAGCCGGTCAAGCGCCAGGTCCGGGTACCAGGACATGACGAACCTAAGCGCCATCTCAGCACCAGCACGCGCGACAGAGACACGCCACACGTGAAGCCGCAGCGGCCCGGCCTCCAGTCATCGCGCCAGTCGCGTGAAGCTGTTTGGCCCAACGACGCCAGGCCAGAGGGCTACCGTCATCCCCTCACCAGCCTCAGAGATCCGCGCCATCTGCGCGCCCAAGACCTGTAGACGAGCCTCGACGGCGATCATGATCTCCGAGAAGGTCCAGGCGACGTGCAGGTCAACCCCGGCGCCCATGACCCCCTGCGGCGACCACTGAAAGTGAATGGCCTCCTCCACCACCATGTGTGTCTCTGGGAAGTGCCCTGTCAAAAAGAAGAACAAGACAAGTCAGTGACAAAAATAAAAGGAAGCCGGCTTCACAGCCCGACAGAATCAAAAGGAAACACTTACTGGCTAAGGTCTCGTCCACGTGCTGCGCTTCGAGCAACATACTGTGTCGCTCCCTGTTGCCGGCACAGTCGCGGTCCTGGAGCACCTTCTCCAGCTCAGCGACCTTAGCGACGGCTGCCTTCAGCTCGACGTCCTTGGCGGCGGCCGCCTTCTCATGCTCCTCCTTGAGACGGAGGAGCTCCGCCTGGTGGGCCTCCGCCGCCGTGGCTGGCCTCGTCTTCAGGCGCTCCACCTCGGCCTGGAGTTGGCCCTTGTCATCGGCCAGCCGGTCGCGCTGCTGGCTGGTTTCAGTGAGGGTCTACTGGGCCTCCGTCGCCTTGGTCGCCTCTGTCCTGAGGTGCTCCACCCCGGCCTGCAGCCGGTTCTTGTCACTGGCCAGCTAGTCCTGCAGCCGACCGGCTTCAGCAAGCGCCCGCTGGGCTTCCGTCGCCTCCACCTTCAGCTCCCCCACCTCGACCCGAAGCCGACTGTCATAACAAGCGGCCAGGTGGTGCTGGTGGCCGGCTTGCACCAGCCAGGTTCGCCAAGCCGGCACCTCGGCTGCAGCGGCTGCACAGCAAAGACTCAGAATCAGAACAAAGTCAAGACTACCTTAAGATTTGACCCAACTACTACGTAGTTGGCCCGAATTTCGAGGGCTACACCCAGTGGGTGCGCTAGCGCGCCCCCACTAAGAGCACACCAGAAACTTACCTTCGGCAAGGCAGAGCGCCTCCTCTCTGGCGGCAAGCCGCGCCATGCGCCCCACCCATCGGCGCCTGAGGCGCCCCATCCGCCGTCACTCGTGGCGCCGCATCCTCCCTCCACCTCCACCCGCTCGACCACGTCGGTCCGCGGCGGGGTGTCAGCCCCGATCTCCACGACCTCCCGGTCATCCACCACCACCTCCACCCGGCCATCCTGGCCATGCTCCACCTCCGCCGGCGGCATGTAAACCGTCACCGCCGGCTCCATGCCCGCCGGCATCTCAGGCCACGCCGGCTCCCTCGCTGACGCGGGCCTCGCCCAAGCTTGGGCCGACGCCGCCTCCATCACCGCCTCGGCCCTGTTCCGGTCCTGCCAGGCCAGTCCCTCGGTATCGGCCGGGTCCAGGCCAAGGTCCGGGTCGGCCATCTCCTCGTCCCGGTCGATGGCACTTGATGTCTACTACGCAACTTTATTCTTGTAGACTCATGTTGGGCCTCCAAGCGCAGAGTTTTGTAGGACAGTAGGAATTTTCCCTCAAGTGGATGACCAAAGGTTTATCAATCTGTGGGAGGTGTAGGATGAAGATGATCTCTCTCAAACAACCCTGCAACCAAATACAAGAAATCTCTTGTGTCCCCAACACACCCAATATAATGGCAAATTGTATAGGTGCACTAGTTCGGCGAAGAGATGGTGATAAAAGTGTAATATTGATGGTAGAAACATATTTTTATAATCTGAATAAATAAAAGCAGCAAGGTAGCAAATAGTAAACGGGCACAAAAACGCTATTGCAATGCTTGAAAATGAGGCCTAGGGTCCGTACTTTCACTAGTGCAATCCCTCAACAATGCTAATATAATTGGATCATATAACCATCCCTCAAAGTGCGAAGAAGAATCACTCCAAAGTTCCTATCTAGCGGAGAACATAAGAATGAATTGTTTCTAGGGTACGAAACCACCTCAAAGCTATTCTTTCTGTTTGATCTATTCAAGCGTTCATACTAAAATAACACAAAGCTATTCTTTCCATTCGATCTATCCTAGAGTTCGTACTAAAATAAAACCAAAGCAAATTCATATTCGTAATACTCAATCCAACACAAAGAACTTCAAAGAGTGCCCGAAGATTTCTACCGGAGAAACAAAGACAAGAACGTGCATCAACCCCTATGCATAGATTACCCCAATGTCACCTCGGGAATCCGCGGGTTGAGTGGCAAAACATATATCAAGTGAATCAATACGATACCCCATTGTCACCACGAGTATTCAATTGCAAGACATATATCAAGTGTTCTCAAATCCATAAAAGTATTCAATCCGATAAAATGAAATCTCAAAGGGAAAACTCAATTCATCACAAGATAGAGAGGGGAAAACACCATATGATCCGACTATATTAACAAAGCCCGCGATACATCAAGATCGTGACATCTCAAGAACATGAGAGAGAGAGAGAGATTAAACACATAGCTACTGGTACAAACCCTCAGCCCCGAGGGTGGACTACTCCCTCCTCATCGTGGTGGCCACCGGGATGACGGAGATGGCCACAGGAGATGATTCCCCCCCTCCGGTAGGGTGCCGGAAAGGGTCTAGATTGGTTTTCGGTGGCTATAGAGCCTTGTGGCGGCGAAACTTCTGATCTAGGTTAACCCCAAGGGTTTCTGAAATTTTTGGGAATTTATAGGGTAAATAGGGGGTGCGGGCGGCCATCGAGGTGGGCACAACCCACTTGGGCGCGCCTGGGCCCCCAGGCGCGCCCTGGTGGGTTGTGCCGCCCTTGGGGCACCCCCAGGTGCTTCTCTGGCCCATCCTGAGTGTTCTGGTCCATAAAAAATTTACTAAAAGTTTCGTGATGTTTGGACCCCGTTTGATATTGATTTCCTGCGATGTAAAAAACAAGCAAAAAACAGCAACTAGCACTGGGCACTGGGTCAGTAGGTTAGTCCCAAAAATGATATAAAGTTGCTATAAAATGATTGTAAAACATCCAAGAATGGTAATATAATGGCATGAATACTTCATAAATTACAAATACGTTGGAGACGTATCAGCGCTGGACTGGGTTCTCCAGAACACAGCGACGCCCCTGGACGCGGCCTCCGTCGCCGCCAGCGCCATTGGTGACCTGAAACGTGACAAAATGAGTGCACAAGGAAAAAAGCCATTCGGTGGTTCACCAGAGTTAACAAGAAAATCATACCCAACGACAAGCGGGATGGTAGGTCTCGTCGGCACCACTGGCAGGACGCGGCGTTTCTTCTAGGTGGGCGGCTTGGAGCCAACCGCTGCGTCCGCCGCGCGCTTTACGGCCGGCTTCCGGGGCGCCACGTCCCCCTTTCCGTGCGGCCGGCTAGCCGCTGCCGGCGCACGGGACGACCCTGCCCCGGCCGCCCCACCGCCTCCTCCCCTCGGCGCCGCTGCGTCACCAACCGGCGTCAGCATCCCCGCCCCACCTTTTGACTGGCATCACAAGAAATCAAAACGCGGAAACTTACCCGCGCGGCCTGCTGCGCGGCTTCGGTGTTGGCGTCCTCCGGGTCCCTGCCCTGGACCACCGCCTCCTCTGAGCCAGCCCGCACCACCTGCGTCGTCGCCCCGTCATACGGATGCCGGATGGCGTTCAGCAGCACCTCCCTTGTCGCATCGGGACAGAGAAGAAGATGAGAAGCAGCAAATACATGGACCAGGGACTCAACATTGGTGCCGGGTTCCCTTGGCTGTAGGGAGGCTTCCCGAACCGCCACTCCTCCTTTAGCCCGGACTTCAAGATGCCGTTAACCCGGCTGGCGATCTACTCCGGCAGCAGGCGCCGGGGCGACATCCTGTTGGGGTCTTGAAGGCCGGTCATTTGGCCGATGATGTGGGTGCGGAGCTGCAGCGGCAGCACCCTTCACATGATGAAGGCGACGATGAGGTCCGTGTCAGTGAGCCCTCCCGCGTCACCATCTCCGTCACCCGGGAGCACAAACTGAGCACCTCCGTGACGGATACTTAGGGAAGTAGGACCAGTTGGTCTTCCCCTACAGCGTTGCATCGATGAAGGGAACCAAGTTGATGTGGTCCGCGCCGAGGTTGCGGACGTAGAAGGAGGAGTTCTGCCACTTGGCAGAATCCTCCAGCGGCATCTTGGGGCACCCCCCCGCACATCCGCGACAACAGCGGCCTCGTAGGCGGACATGGCTCCGGCCCCCGGCCCCTGCTGCTTCAGGAAGTAGAGGCGCACCCAGAGGTCGACGGTGGGCTCGACGCCCTGATACCCCTCGCACAGGGTAACGAACCCCGAGAGCTGCACAATGGTGTTCGCGCCCAGATGGTGCATCTGGAGCCCGAAGGACTCCAGGAACCCGCGAAAGAAGTCACTCGCGGGGAGACCAAACCCGTGCTTGAAGTGCATGAAGAAGACCATGCGCTCGGTCCCCTCCGGGCGTGGCTCATGCTCGCCGTCCGGCAGGCGCACGGCCACCTCCGTCTCCGATGGCAGCCGCCGCGTGTCGCGCAAGTACTGGACGTCCTCCGCGCCCATGGTGGATCCCATCCACGAGCCCGACGACAGCGCCATTACTGGTGCGGGGTGGAAGGGAGAAGATAAGAAGAAAGAGTGGCGGGAAAGTCTCGCTCGAGAATAGCAGAGCATCGCGGTGCACATCGGTCGCAGAAGCAAGAACGAGAGAGGAAGAAGAAGATGGGGGCACGAGCGAGAATGATCTCCGCCGCCCCCTTCTCCCAATATATAAGCCGCGACCCAAACATGGGGAAGTGGGATCGGTTGTGCCCGCCCCTCCAACTTCCCTGCAATAAGTGCGCACGTACCACGCGCAGTAACTACCTTGAGAATGGCAACCGCCCCGCGGACGCTGCAATAAATCCGCGCGTGGGCCGAGGGCACAAAGTGGCGGGCCCCAGCCCGCTGCCCTGTCCTGTCGTGCGCGTGTCCTGTCAGGCCTCCTCAGCTCCCGAGCGCCATGTGGCGGGCGCGTCAAACCCAAGATATCACGCTTAGGATTCGACGGACTCCTCGGTTTCCCGCCCATGCCGGGATGCCACGATACGGCTTCCCGAAGCCGGCACACAGTGGGTTTGCCGAACCCAGCAGTCACAAGCTTCATCAAGAGCCGCCTTCTCCGGAGGGACTGCGAAGGCCCCCCTGCGTAAAGCTGGCGAGCCTTCACAGCTTCTGGAACAACTGTCGGGGGGATGGACCCCAGGCAGGCAACGGTACCCGGATCCTTTCCAAACATCGGGGCCAACTTCGCCCCTCAATCCGGCTTGCACTAGGCCAGGTTCGTCGACCCGACCAAGTCCCTCAACCCGGCCAAATCCCTCAACCCGGCCAAGACAACAACACGGCCAGATGAAAGTGCGTTATATCGACTAGAGGGGGGGTGAATAGGCGATTTTTATAAATTCTTCATTGAGGAATTTGCGGGTGAGGAAATTCCTAAGCGAAGAACTACTTGCAGCGGAAAAAGTACTCAGATGTTAACATAACAGAACACAAGCATGGTCATCATGATGAAATGAAGACAAGCACAGAGTACAGAAAGTGTAAACACAGGATAACACAGGATGAAAACAAACAGACTGAAGAAATTGAACTGAGGAAATTGAGAAAGTCTTTAGTCAAAGTCTTCAAACAGATATGAACAGGCACACAACACAGTAATGAGGAAATGAAAGAGTTGAGGAAATAGAACCAGGAAGCTTGGTGAAGACAATGATTTGGTAGACCAGTTCCAACTGTTGTCTCAGGTGTACGTCTGGTTGGAGCGGCTAGGTATTTAAACGTGAGGACACACAATCCCGGACACACAGTCCTCACCGTATTCTCCTTGAGCTAAGGTCACACAGACATCGCCCAATCACTCGTGATAAGTCTTCAGGTGACTTCCAAACCTTCACAAACTCAGTCACTCGGCGATCCACAATTTCCTCTTGGATGCTCAGACCATGACGCCTAACCGTGTCGAAGAAGCACGGTCTTCAAAGGGAACAAGCGTCGGATCTACGCAAGATCAATCTCTTCGGTGTTGCTCAATCACTTCGGGTTTGTAGGTGTTTGGGTTTGGGTTTTCCTCACTTGATGATTTTCGCTCAAAGTCCTCGGAGGATGGGATGCTCTCAAATGAAAAGTGTCAGTTTCTCTGGGAGCAGCCAACCAGGTAGTGGTTGTAGGGGGCGGCTATTTATAGCCTAGGGAGCAGCCCGACATGATAAGACATAAATGCCCTTCAATGATATGACCGTTAGGTGGGAAGATATTTTGGGACAGCTGGCGCATAGCACAGCAACGGTCAGAATTTTGAGTATCAAATTCCTCAGGGCTATCATGTTCCTCACTTGTAGGCAATCCGCACTGGCGAATTCCTAACTCCTCAGTCAGAAAAAATTCCTCAGAGACCAGAAGAACTTCGTCTATGTCACTGAAGAATATGGCTGAACTGTATGAGATTTCCAATGGCTTCACTCGAAGGGATTGGTAGGTGTAGGATTTTGAGTTGAACATCACATGGAAATTTTTCCTTAGTATTTCCTCGACCCCTTTTAACAGTACGGTGTTTCCTATGACTCAAGAAAGAGAAAATGAAACTAAGAAAACAAAAGTCTTCATGCTTCATGTTCCTCTAATGAATACCAAGTCATCAAGGTCACACCAATTTCTTCACTTTCAAAGTCTTCAGAAAGTCTTCAGAAATCCAAAGTCTTCAGTCGAAGAACTTCCTTTTTAGGGGTCGACTTTCTCTGTAAATATCAAACTCCTCACAAACTTATAGACCTGTGTACACGCACAAACACACACTTGAAGAGTAGTATTATGGAGATCTCCCCCTATATCTTGTAATTCATACATGTATTTGACATATAATATGAAGAATTTGAAATGCATGATGAAATATGGTGACTGATGTAATTCAGCATGCGTGCATTAACATATATGAGGAATAAGCATGCAGAAGAACACATCAAAAGTATCAGACCACCATCGGGTTTAAGTTTACAACTCGATCCAACAAAATCATCAAAAGAATGAGGGTTGTAAATTAGCAAAAAAACGCCCATATAAGTAGACCCGCTTGAATACTAACTCAAATTTCTCCCCCTTTGTCATCGAATGACCAAAAGGATCGAAAATGAGGAGTAACGCCCCTGAAGAATATCAAGTTAATGGAGGAGCGCCAACGTTGTTGGGGTCGTTTGTTGTTGTAGGGCCTGCCGCAGTGTCATCCAAGTCTTCATGCTCATCGGTTTTCGCGCGATGAAGAATATGAGCTGGCCACCAAGGAAGGAACCTTGACCTTCTTGTATTTCTTCGGTGGAGGTGCAGACCAGTCAAAATCCTCCTTGAGACCCATTTACTTCAGATTGTCTTCACCATACAGATGTGACAGAATAGTCCAGGTGCGACCAAAGACTTCATGGAGGTAGAAATGGTTTTTCTTCACTGCATTGTGTGCAGCAGTCATGTCGTGAAGAATAGAACCAAACTGACGCTTAACCCATTTGTGGTTTCGATCCACCTTCTGGTGAAGACTAAGAAGAAGCTCACGGTCGGTCATCACTCCTGGAGATGTGGGTTGAGGATTTGGCTTGGACGCATTGGCAGCAGAATCATGAGTGGCAGAGTCATCATTGGTGGAATAAGATGCAGCTTTGCGAAACTGACCATCCAATGGACGAATGCCTTCATCAATAATAGCAGCGGCCTTGCCCTTTTCATCAGCTGAGGAAAACGTCCGCTTGAGGACTTCAATTGGGGGCAAGTAGCTGAGGTGATTCTGAAAATCAGCCTTGTAGTTGAGTGAAGACCTTATTCTGAGGAATCTCATAATCCAAGGTGCGTAAGGCTTCAACTCAAACAGAGAGAGTGCAACATTTGCCAGAGTCCTCATGAAGAAATCATGATAATTGACAGGAATGCCATGTATGATGTTGAATAGCAGATTCTTCATGATGCCAACAATTTCCTCATCAGACGAGTCGTGGCCTTTGATTCGACTCATAGTCTTCATTAGAATGCGATAGACTGTTCTTGGCACATATAGAAATTCCTTCACGAGGAATTTGGTCCTTGGGGCTTGACTGGGCTTCAGAGGCTTCATTATCACTTGCATGTAATGAGAAGTGAGTTCAAGCTCTTGGTACAGACAACGAGCACCTTCAAGGGGAGGACTGATTGGCAAGGCATGAAGTAATTTAGAGGCCGGTGCTTTGTAATGAGTATTTTTGGTCATCCATTCAAACACCCATGACTTGATATCATCAGCATCGCCTGTGATGTGTAGGGTTGCATAGAATTGAAGAATGAGTTCTTCATTCCAATCGTAGATATCTGTGCAGAAGTTGAGCAGTCCTGCATCATGAAGCACACTGAGGACGGGGGTGAAGCAAGGCAGTGATTCCATGTCCACGTGAGGAATATGCTCATGATCGAAAACTTTGTCCTTGTTGAAGAGCAGTGAAGAATAAAAATTTGCTTCGCTGGCAGTCCAGAAGTGCTTCCTTCTAAGACGAGCAGAGTCATATGGGTTATAATCAGTGAAGAAAACATGCTCGCTGAAGAAGTCATCAGTCTTGAATTTCTGCTTCTTCGAGAAGGGATCCTTTGGCTTGGGCTGAGGAGTATCGGTCAATTGCATCACCACCTCAGGAATCGCAATCTCAGGATCCACAGGCTGAGGAATTTTAGATCTTCTTCAGTGGCAGCCTGGGTCTTCAATTCTTCATTAACATTTTCTTCAGCACTAGTGGCTAAAATCTCTTCATGGACAGACGGGTGTCGGTGTCAAAACCGACGGATCTCGGGTAGGGGGTCCCGAACTGTGCGTCTAAGGCGGATGGTAATAGGAGGCGGGGAACACGATGTTTACCCAGGTTCGGGCCCTCTCGATGGAGGTAATACCCTACTTCCTGCTTGATTGATCTTGATGATATGAGTATTACAAGAGTTGATCTACCACGAGATCATAGAGGCTAAACCCTAGAAGCTAGCCTATGGTATGATTGTTGTTGTCCTACGGACTAAGCCCTCCGGTTTATATAGACACCGGAGGGGGCTAGGGTTACACAGAGTCGGTTACAAGGGAGGAGATCTACATATCCGTATTGCCAAGCTTGCCTTCCGCGCCAAGGTGAGTCCCATCCGGACACGGGACGAAGTCTTCAATCTTGTATCTTTATAGTACAACAGTCCGGCTAAAGTATATAGTCCAGCTGTCGGAGGACCCCCTAATCCAGGACTCCCTCAGTAGCCCCTGAACCAGGCTTCAATGACGATGAGTCCGGCGTGCAGATTGTCTTCGGCATTCCAAGGCGGGCTCCTCCTCCGAATATTCCATAGAAGATTTTGAACACAAGGATAGTGTCCGGCTCTGCAAAAAAAATCCACATACCACCGTAGAGAGAATAATATTTTCACAAATCTAATCTGCTGACAACTTTTCATAACGTGACATCACACCACGGTCTGGTCATTATCCGAACCGTTTCTCCTCGCCCGCCACTGCACGTTTCGCGAGGCGGTTTTATTGGCACGTCTTGTCGAAGTAGAGATCGTGTCCCCCTTATCACGGGATTCTCATCAATACGGGTATGGGTAACCGAATCGTGCCTGTTGGTATGACTCCTCGATTTTAGGCAAGTTCCAAACGGCCACGCGGAGGACGCTTGATATTCACCCTCTTTATAAAGGGGCCAAGGCCTATCCTTTTCTTCTCGCGCTCAATCGAATCCTTCCCCCACCCCGAGTTCCAACACCCAAGGCTCAGGCTAGGCGTTTCAGGCATTCAATCATGTCCGGATCCAACCTTCAAGGTCGGCGGATGCCCTCCTCTATCACAGAGGAGGACATCAAGAAGCTAAGAGAAGCCAGGTATCTGACCGCCGAAATCTCGCACATGCTGCCTGCTCGAGGGCAGGTCATCCCCACTCTCGAACCCGGCGAGAGTGTCGTATTTGTCTCCCACTTCCTCCGAGGGCTAGGCCTTAGTCTAGACCCCTTTGTTAGAGGGCTCATGTTCTATTACGGGCTTGATTTCCATTATCTGGCCCCGGATTTCATCCTTCACATCTCGTCGTCATCGTCGTGTGTGAGGCCTTCCTCCACGTCACCCCACACTTCGGCTTATGGCTCAAGACCCTTAATGTGAAGCCGAAGATGATTAGTGGGCGACACGCATAATGCGGAGGTGCCGTAATAAGCAAAGGCGCCGATGTTCCATGGCCAAAGGTTTCCTTCCCGGAGGTGTCCAGCCCATGGCAACGGGAGTGGTTTTACATCACAGCTCCCCGAGGTACTAAGTGGGTAGCCGCCCCTGCCTTCCGCTCGGGCCCCCCGCCACAACTGACGTCATGGATCAACAAGGGGCTGGACTGGGGGCCAGTAAATGATGTGCCGACATTGCAGAGTCCCATCCGAGATCTCCTCGAGAGAGATGTCAGCCCGGTCACGGTAATGCAAGTCATGCTAGTTCGCCGAGTCCTGCCTTGCAAACGTCGACCTCTCCGTATGTGGGAGTTCAACCCAGAAGGACCGCGAGCTATTCAGCACTTCTTCGGCGTGATGCTCGAAGAGATGTACAGATTGTTCTTCGGATCACAAATAAAGTGTCCGGACACCACCGAGGATGCGGGTCTGAGCTGCAATCGTCCAGATACCCAAGTAAGTAGTTCTTCGGCCGAACATGCTGTCTATTTATCACAACATCATTCTGAAAAGTCGCTCTTTGACCAGGACTGGGTAAAAAAGGCGAAGATGATCAGGTGTTCGGCCCCCCTTCCCGAAGGCTCAGCAGATCCAGCACTGGCCAGAATGCTTGAACTCGCGCCTTATCAAGCGCCCTCAGGGGAAGATAAAGGGGGAATAAAGAAGCCGAAAGTGGGCCTCACTCATTATTCATCCAGACCGAGGGAATTAGCGCCTCTGTGAAGGATGATAACCGAGGAGAAGAATCTAAAATTCCCTCTCCCCAGGGAAGGAAGAGGACCGCCTCTGAAAACTTGGAAACAATGGTTTCCAAACGAGGGAAGAAATCTTCGCCAGAGGGTCCTACCCCGGAGGGTATCCTTACCGCACAGTGCCCACAAGGGGATCAGCCCCCCACCAAGCTATAAGT
The DNA here is from genome assembly GCF_018294505.1 of Triticum aestivum. Classification (NCBI taxonomy): domain Eukaryota; kingdom Viridiplantae; phylum Streptophyta; class Magnoliopsida; order Poales; family Poaceae; genus Triticum; species Triticum aestivum. The sequence goes on from NC_057802.1 coordinate 158,945,516, forward strand.
AGACAAAAGTACTTTATAGTAAACATACCCTACTTTATTTCTGAAGACAATAACCGAGACGTATGTCCTGTAGTTTGGATCGTAGCCCTTCTCGCCAGAGTTCGTCTTCGGGGGATCTTCTTCCGGAGATGATGGAGAGCGAAACTCCTCCCCATGCCTCCCCGCCTCATGAGGCGGGCGACCCTGAGGTGTCGTCACGAAGGGTTTCTCCTGATCCGCCAAGGCCGGAAGGTAACCCTTCGGCCACCTGGACTCCGGAGTATTCAGCTCCTAAGGGGAGCAACAAAAAGAGTCCGGAACTGTCCGGTGCGCGACCAGACTCACTGCGGAATCTTCTGGAGCAAGCGGTTATCTCAGAAGCACACCGTACGTTAATGGGTATGGTGGTTGAGAAGATTTCATCTGCCGAAAGCGGGTTGCATGAAGCTTTTATGAGCCTGCTGAGAGGCTTTGAGGTACGCAAAGTAATATGTATATTTTTTACGGTACCGCACACGCCAGGTGTGCCCTATGTAGATAGTAGCCCCTGAGACTCTGGTTGCTGTCGAAAAAGGCGGCAAACAGAGGATCATAGTCCCAGGTAATAATAATGCCGCCTTCATGTGCAAGTGGCTGAAGGTCCAGTGGCTAGCCGGACTGGTGAGTTTGCCGAACTGAAGCGGCAACTTGATGCGGCAGATGCCGACATCGTGCTTGTAAACAGGCGGCTTGACGAGGCACAAGGTATGTATTCTCCGATGGTCAACATTTATTAAGAGGAGCATAATGCTAGTATCTATAATATGCTGTGACTGCAGATGGAGCTGCCGCCATGGAGACCCTTCGGGCGGAACTTGCCCGAGCCAAGGAACAAGCCAGGAGGAGTGATGCGGCCGCCCTAAAGGCGGTCGAAGAGTTAAAAGCCGAATAGGCTGTGCATTGCAAGAGCAAAGAGAAAATAGCCAAGATGGTTGTTGAGCTGAAAGACGCCTCCGACCGTTATGAGCTTCTCGAAAGGGAAAGTCAAACAAAGACGGTGGACCTGGAGAAAGCCATGGTAGCAGCTAAGGAAACCCGCTCTAAAATCAGAGCGGCGAAGGAGGAGCTATGTCAAGCCGGAAATATCACTGCTGGGAAGCTCTTTTTGTTGCGGACGAAGTTCGGAGATCCTAAGTATGCCCTTCTGGATCAATTATGGAGTTATGCGGACGCGTACCTGGATTTGGCAGCGAGTGCTGCTGATGCGACCATGTTTTTCGAAGATCAAAAAGATCACGAAGTGGAAAAGTTGTTCTGGTCGCAGTTCCATGCTCCAGCGCGTCCGTTGCTATTAAGTGAGCAAATGGCCGAGTGGGCCGAGCTCCATAGGTTGTCCGGGCTTGCCATGAGGTTTGTCGTGGATTGTCTCTGGCCGGAAGGACCAAGGCCGAATAGTTATTTTGGTCTTGTGCAACAATTCCTTGGTGCTGTGCCGCATATTGACGCGGTAAAGAGGTCGGCATGCATAGAGGTGCGCGGAGGGCTCTTGCCCGTGTCAAGACATACTGGGCATAGATGGAGCACTATTTTGAAAAAGTCCTGGAAGGTGCTCGTTTAATAGAGGCTCAGTGCTCGAAGAGTGTCATGTTCGAGTGACATGTATCTCGATTGTAATAACAATGCTATTTGAATTATAAAGGCTGTGTTTATACTTTTGCCTAAAAGTATTATGGTGCCTCCTTTGCGGCCGTTTATGTATATATGTATATAACCTGAAAGTTTGCAGTCGTCGGCTTCAGCCCCCACGCATATAATGCGGGGGTGTTTGCAAAAGCGCGTTTTCACACTTGATCCAACGTCTTGGTCCATTAAGGAGGTGGTAGCGCTGCGAACGAGGCAATCGGACTATATTGCTTTAACACTTTCACTTAACAATAGGAGTTTGACAGTGGGGCTACTATATAGCCCCTGGTACTTCCGCGCTCATCCGAATACGAGGCGCGTACGTACATGACCGGGAAAGCCGGCCGTTCGTTAATGCGGAGGAATCCCGAAGATTCCGCTAAGTCATCGAGTGGTTGACCAGTCTCGTGCTTTATCATGATAGTCAGTTTTCGGCTTTCTCTACTAAGGTGCTCATCCGGATGAACCAGGGCACAATCGCAGTAGTTCTCCCAGTGCCACCTTAGCCGATAGAGCGGACCGTAAGGTAGAAAAACGCGGGAGCCGGACAAACCCAACATTTGACCAAAGACATGATTCGGAGCTGATGCATATAAGGCCAAACTCGCGACGCCGAACACTCCCTAAGGTATTCGGTCTTTACAACATATACCGGGCTGGGTAACGCCATTGATTATGAACCCCTAGTGTCCAGGTACGTTCATTGTTCTAACGTGGCGAAATGCCAATAACGTCAGCATCCCTCTCGGTTATACTGAGTATCCGGAGGATGTGAAGCAACAAGAGACAGTAAAATAGGTTTACACAGGGTCTTAATCTAAAAAGAAACCTTTGAGCGGGGCCCTGCTGCACGTCTGCGCCTGTGTCTCCGTTGTGCCGTATCTTGGAAGGGTGTAGCACGATTATCATCTGTAATGAGTAGAAATTAGGTGAAAGTTGTCGTGCAGAAAATTTGTTATTCTCAATAAACCATTAAAATTCAAGATGAGTAAAGTCGAGCCGAACTGTAGTCCTTTTTATATGCGGGAAGCCCCTAGTACCGCCTATAGGGGTATATCCGTCAAACCAATCTCAGGTTTATCTAAGCTGCTACAGCTAGTGATGCGCTGGACTCGTCTAGCCGTGTCTGCGGTCTTGACGACCGATCATTTATTCTGGTTGGAGAGGCCGTTTAGTGTTCGGCTGCTAAAGCCGCCACACCTTCTTCCGCGCGTAAGGAACGCTCAACATTTTCGCTAACTGTGATGATGCCACGTGGACCGGGCATCTTAAGCTTAAGAGAGGCGTAATGCGGGACTGCAGTAAAACGAGCGAAAGCTGTTCTTCCGAGTAGTGTTTGATAGCCACTTCGGAATGGAGCGATGTCGAAGGTTAACTTTTCACTTCGGAAGTTGTCGGGAGAACCGAATACAACCTCTAGTACTAGAGAGCCCGTACAACGGGCCTCTAGGCCTGGTATTACTCCTTTAAAGGTAGTATTGCTTTGGCTGATTCTTGTCGGGTCTATCCCCATTTTGCGGACTGTGTCCTGATATATCAGATTAAGACTACTGCCGCCGTCCATGAGGACTTGGGTGAGATGGTATCCGTCAATAATTGGGTCTAGCACCAAGGCAGCCAGTCCTCTGTGCTGGATACTCGTCAGGTGATCCCTGCGATCAAAAGTGATCGGGCAGGCCGACCAAGGGTTGAACTTAGGGGTGACGGGCTCTACGGCGCATATGTCTTGGAGTGCATGCTTGCTCCTTCTTTTTGTTACGTGAATCATGTTCACTGTTTTGACCTCTGGTGGGAATTTTTTCTATCCCCCAGTGCTTTGCTGCCAAGGCTCATCCTCGTCTTCACTTGGTGTCTCCCTCCCCTTGTGTTCGGCGTTTAACTTGCCGACCTACTTAAAGACCCAGCATTCTCTGTGGGTGTGATTTGCAGGTTTATCGGAGGTGCCATGGATCTGACATAATTTGTCTAGAATCTTGTTTAAGATGGACGGTCCATCTCAGTTGCCTTTAAAAGGCTTTTTCCGCTGACCGGGTCGAGAGCCCCTATATCCAGCGTTTACCGCCGTGTTGTGTGGGCTGTCTTCGTTATTTCGACGCTTGCTTTTAATGCGTCGTGGTTTTCCATTGCCATCCCTAACTTCAGATGTGCCTGGGTCGCTGCTGCTACTACGGGCCAGCCAGCTATCTTCGCCCGCGTAAAAGTGGGTCATGAGGCTTGTTAGGGCTTCCATTGTGCTTGGCTTTTCTTGGCCGAGGTGTCTGGCGAGCCATTCGTCTCGGACGCTGTGTTTGAAAGTTGCTAAGGCTTCGGCGTCCGGGCAATCGACGATTTGATTCTTCTTAGTGAGAAATTTGTTCCAAAGCTTTCGGGCTGACTCTCCGGGTTGTTGAATTATATGACTTAAATCGTCTGCGTCCGGAGGTCGGACATAGGTCCCTTGAAAGTTGGCCCTGAAAGCATCCTCAAGCTCCTCCCAACTTCCAATTGAATTTTTGGGGAGGCTCTTCAGCCAGTGCCGAGCTGGTCCTTTCAACTTGAGGGGAAAGTATTTGATGGCGTGGAGATCGTCTCCGCGAGCCATATGGATGTGGAGGATGAAGTCCTCAATCCAGACCCCAGGGTCTGTCGTTCCGTCGTACGCCTCTATGTTCACGGGTTTGAATCCTTTTGGAAATTCGTGATCCAGTACCTCATCGGTGAAGCATAGGGGGTGTGCGGCACCCCTGTATTTGGATTTATCGTGGCGTTCTGACGGTTGTAGTGTTCGGTTTTGATCCTGCGCTGGAGCGCGCTTCCTAGATCCGTAGATAGATCTGGTGATGCCGGCTTTTTGATGCAGGTCCTCACGTGAATCGTGTGCTGACTTATGTGCGGCCTCGTTAGCCGCCCTATCGCGGCCACGAGGTGGTCGATCCGACTGATCGGCTGTTTTATTTTTTGGCTGTGTAGGCTCTAAGGCCTCGTCATCGAATTCAGGCAGCAGCTTGCGCTTTGGGTAACTCTTTGTGTGGCGACTGCCACCGTACTTTTCCGCAGTGTCCAGCACTTTGTTCCATCTACTGATGAGTGTATTTTGCGTGGCCTTAAGCCTTTGTTTCTGCTTCTTAAGACTCCTCGCAGTGGCAATAAGCCTTCTGTGGAGGTTCTCATGTTCCAAGTTCCTTTCCGGGATGATGTGTATATCGTCATCCGGACTATTCTCCTCTCCGGAGACAGGTTGATGATTTCTACCCTCGGCGTCGCCATGATCGGACAGTGGCTCCGTACTATGTTCGCTGTCCGCTGGCTCGTCCTGCTCTGTTGCTTTGGAGTCGACCGGGGTCTCATTCTTTCTTGCGCTGTTATCGCTGTTTTGGCCGAGGCGGGATTTGGAGCGGCGTCTGCGTCGTCGCTTTGGTTGCATCTCGAGGGGGTTATCCTTCGCTGCATCCTCCCGTTCCTCATCATTGTCTTCTTTGGGTGTATCCACCATGTATATATCATGTGATGAAGTGGCTGTCCAGCGCCCTGTGGGCGATGGTTCCTGTTCGTCTCCTGCATCGTCGTCCATACCGTCGATGTCTTCAGAGCCGAAATCGAGCATGTCGGTTAAATCGTGGACAGTGGCTACTAAGTGGGTGGTGGGTGGGGGCGAATTTCTTCGTCGTCCGCATCCCATTCTAGTCGGACATAGTTCGGCCAAGGGTCTCCTTACAGAGAGAGAGAGACCTCAACGAGTTTAGCATGTCGCCAAAAGGCGAGTGCTGGAAGATATCCGCGGAGGTAAACTCCATGATCGGTGCCCAATCGGGTTCGATAGGCACGGACGCAGGCGGCTCGGAGCCCATGGCCGGGGACGAATCCAACGGTTCGGCAACACGGGTCTCGTAGGAGGTGAATTCAGTATTCGACTCTATCGCCACTGAGTGTGCAGCCTCCGTGGCGGGGTCCATCCACCCGTCCTCAGATGGCGCGATTTGTTCCGGATTGAGGGCTGGAGTGGTTGCAGGTGTGATCTCCCGAACACTGTCCGACGGCAGAGTTAAGTCATGCTTGTCGTGATTGTACGGCGCACCTGACATGGGCTCGAATCCGTCGAAGATCAAGTCTCCGCGGATGTCAGTGGTATAGTTCAAGTTTCCAAACCTGACCTGATGGCCAGGGGCGTAGCTCACGACTGCTCCAGATGGCCAAGCGAGTTGGCCCACAGTACGAAGCCGCCGAATATGAATCTCTGTCCGGGGAGGAAAACCTCACCCTGGATCGCATCGTCGCCGATGATCGATGGAGCCATCAAGCCTTACGGTGACGGCACAGTGGAACTCTCAATGAAAGCACCAATGTCGGTGTCAAAACCGGTAGATCTCGGGTAGGGGGTCCCGAACTGTGCGTCTAAGGCGGATGGCAACAGGAGGCGGGGGACATGATGTTTACCCAGGTTCGTGCCCTCTCGATGCAGGTAATACCCTACTTCCTGCTTGATTGATCTTGATGATATGAGTATTACAAGAGTTGATCTACCACGAGATCGTAGAGGCTAAACCCTAGAAGCTAGCCTATGGTATGATTGTTGTTGTCCTACGGACTAAGCCCTCTGGTTTATATAGACACCGGAGGAGGCTAGGGTTACACAAAGTCGGTAACAAGGGAGGAGATCTACATACCCGTATTGCCAAGCTTGCCTTCCACGCCAAGGTGAGTCCCATCCGGACACGGGACGAAGTCTTCAATCTTGTATCTTTATAGTCCAACAGTCCGGCTAAAGTATATAGTCCGGCTGTCTGAGGACCCCCTAATCCAGGACTCCCTCAACGGGGTTGCACGAGGTTCTTCAGATCCCATTTGTACTTTAGTATTGACCAGGGACTGAGGAATTTGTTGCAGAGGTGTGAACAGAGGAGAGTTGGGGTGCTGACTTTCCCAAAAGTCATCGTTCAACACTGGTGTAGTGCATCCAATGTCCACATCTTCTTCTTCACTCTTTTCTTGAACGCCGACCTCTTCAGCAGTGAACCGAGGTATGGGCAAAGAGACTATTGGGGTTGAAGGGATTGCATCCACTTCAATTTCTTCATCCAACTGCTCTAAAGAAGCAGCAGAAGGAATGTCATCATCAGATCCACTCCGGATCACATATTCTTCATCAAAAGGAACAAGGTCCTTTGATGGCATGGATGAGACAGGAACAGCATCAATTGGATTTTCATAAGAACTAGTCAGGGGCTTCATCTTCTTCAGAGCTAAAGAATCTGATGAAGTTGATGCTTTCCTTTTCTTTACGGCTGCATGCTCTGCAGCCTTGGTCTTCTTCACATCTGATGCAGATGGAAGGATCGGAGTTGGTGTAGGTGCAGGAGGAGCAGAGGAATTTGGTTCAATTACTTCAGGCACAACTGATGCAGTCGCCCTGACTTCTTCAGTTTCTTCAGGCACAACACTAGTGGTTGCCCTGGCAATTTCTTCAGCGGCTGGAATGCAGTCATCAGCCATGGTACTCTGAGTTTCTTCAGCAGCCTGATTTTCATCAGCAGTGCTGGCATGTTCTTCAGTCGGCTGAGCAGATGCCTCGGCCTGAGGATTTTCTTGTTGCGTTGGGGATGCAACATTGGAAGTGAACTTCTCAGTTAAATTCACAAACCTGACTTTGGCTCCAAGCCAGTCAGCGCGGTATACGTCAAATTCATCACTGAGTTTCTTAATCTCAGATTGAATAGTGACAAGTTCTTCAGTTATCATAGAGATAACGTTTTTCTTCAGGAAACGCTCCTTCTTGTACTGCGCTTTCTTCAACTGCCTAGCCTTTTCAAATTTCCATTTTTCTTCCTGAATGAAGGCAGTCAACATATGACTTTGGCCAGGAGTCAACTTGAAATCAGGCATAGGAGTGTTGGGGTCCTTGTGCCAGAGATCAATGTAATCAAGGATCAATTTTGCATCCAAAAGCAGAGGCACATTTGTGCCTTTGGCTCTAGCAGCCTTGAGCTGCCTGTCTCTGATGATTTCAGCAAGTTCTTCATCATCAGCTTCGTCTTCATCAGACGGCACTTGAAAGGCGACCTGCTTCTTGTGAGGACTTGGTCAAGAGCCTCGTCCATCAGTGGCCTTTTTCTTCAGCTGAGAGGGGCCAGTTGATGAATTTGGTGCAGCTGAAGAACTAGCAGAAGCTCCTGAGGCAATAGAGATGCCTGTTTTCCTTTGGCATGTGGCGAGATGCACAGGTGGTGAGGATTTTGTCGGAGGAGCTGACGACTTTGGCGGAGGAGCTGAGGACTTTGGAGGAGCTGGAGCAGCTTGAGGAATTGGCCGTGAGGGCTTTGAAGAATCTGGCCGTGAGGGCATTGCTGAGGAACTTGGCCGTGAGGGCATTGAGGGTGAAGCACTTGGCTTATGAGCAGGCTTCTTTTCCATGGCCTTCTTTGGCTTGCTTGTAGAGGCCTTAGTAGTGGTAGCACCAGCAAAGTCTTCATTAAATTTCCTCACTGCTTCCTTAGCTATTTTGGCTAGCTTGGCCTGGCGCTTGGCCCATTCATCAGGATAATCCTCACCACGCTTGAGGCTGGTAGGATCAGCTACTTGGACAGGTGCCAACGAAGCTCTTGGGCATGGAGGGTTGAGAGCGAATTTCTTCATATACTTGGGAGTAACATATCTGTACTCCCTCCATTCCCATGCCCATCTCCTCTCTATCCTTTGTATGTGCACCTTGCGCTGATTTTTGTCCTCCTTGCCAAATTTTGCCTCATTAGGAGTGCAATAATCCTTGTATATGTCATCAGGGATCTCGAAAGCAGTATTGACCTCAGGCCTCTTTCCTCCCTTCTATGGCTTCTTACTATCAGCCATTTTCTTAAGCTGAGGAATATGAACAACAGAATTTTCTGAAGAGGTGTGCAACTTCTCTTCAAGGAACGCTGCAAATGAGTTAAGTTGATGAGAACCTAGTGATTCAACAGTGGACATGAGTACCTGTGAACAGAGTATAGTTGCGAGGAATTTGGAGAGGTCATATGCGTTCTCAGAAGGTTTTTCAAAAAGAACAAGTTTGAGGAATTTGACCAGATGTGTCTTGAAGATAAGCGTTCTTTGTCTTAGGTTCCAGAGTTGTACAGATTGAAAATCCACACAATTGAGGAATCTTGAAGAAGAAAAGTTGCTTAGAGAAAAGGATCAAGAACAGATGACATGTGAGGTGTTTAGTGTGTGAAGATTTGAAGAATAAACACCTTTGATGATTTTGTAGAAAACATTTGAATCAAAGAGGGCAGTAAAAGTAACTTTTAATTACCCTAAACGAAGAACACGACGAACTGGAAAGTGAAGATGTGAAGCGCGTCAGTTCGGATCTTCCACGCCCTAACTTGGCAGAGGAAGATAGCTACGGCGGCGGCGGAGTGAAGAAATCCGCAGCCAGCGCGAGTACGACAGCGACGAGGTCGAGGCAGTGAAGCTCTTCCTCACCGGCGACGATGGAAGTAGCGGCGGCGCTAGGGTTTGAGAAGCTCGAGCGGGAGAGAGGTCGAGCGGAGTAAAAACAAAGTGAGGAAGGGGACGGGTATTTATAGCCGAGGTGAAAAACCACTCGTCCGAAGAAATTGGACGACCGTGCCCCTGACCCTTCTCATTCGCTTGACATGTGTCACTCACGTACTGAGAGGTGGCGATCATGCGAGATCATGGGTGAATAGATAAGTATTATCGTGGGATGCGGAAAGGTTTGAGGGAAACGCCGAAAATTCAAATAAGATAAGTTTTAAAGTTCCGTTCGCACATTCTTCAGCTGACAAGGACACAGTGAAGATTTTGAACGAGTTTCAAATAGAATGCACATGAAGAATTTGTGAATAGATTGGGTTGAGTTTAGCATAGAGGGGGAAGGGTCCGATCACATTCACTTAGCAGAAAAAGCAACTTGAAGAATTAGCAATAAGTGAATGCTGTAGAGGACATAAACTCAAATATATATATATAGCCAATGAAGAAAAACGACGGAAACAGTGAAGACATTGCAAAGTTGAAGAAATCTAACAACTGAGGAAATTCAAAACTGAGGAAAAACTCAAATTGAGGATTTTGAACTTTTGGTGATGGCGTAACCCAGCGCATAAGAATGATGATTTCAGACACCGCGTACAATTGTCGTAGGGTTCTGAGAATCAAATTCTTTGTTAATTTCTTCACACTTAGAGTGTTAGTCTTCATTGATTGAAGAAAAACGTTTCTTCATGTGTTGCATATCTAAGTCATCAATTTTGCAAAAGTGTTCGGATGAGTATCCTTTTCAAAGAACATTCGAAGATTCTAGGATATTTAGCTCACACCGCAACTTGCTAAATCTCTTCTCATCCAAGGGCTTTGTGAAGATATCGGCTAGCTGTTCTTAAGTCTTCACATGCTCAATAGAAATGTCGCCCTTCAACACATGATTACGAAGAAAATGATGACGAATCTGAATGTCCTTTGTCTTCGAGTGCTGAACTGGGTTATGAGCAATCTTGATGGCACTCTCATTGTCACAGTAGAGAGGCACATTCTTCACGTTGACCCCGTAGTCCTTGAGAGTTTGCTTCATCCATAGTAGTTGAGCACAGCTAGAACCAGCAGCAATGTACTCAGATTTAGCAGTAGACAGTGATACGCAGTTCTGTTTCTTCGAGGACCAACAGACCAAAGATCATCCGAGGAAATGACATGTGCCTGATGTTGACTTGCGGTCCACACGATCACCAGCATAGTCAGAGTCTGAATATCCAATGAGATCAAAAGCCGATCCCTTGGGATACCATAATCCAAGTGTTGGTTCGTGAGCTAGATATCGAAGAATATGCTTCACAGCCTTATGGTGTGATTCCTTCGGTGTAGCTTGAAATCGGGCACACATGCAAATACTAAGCATAATGTCTGGCCTAGATGCACATAAATACAATAAAGAACCAATCATGGAGCGGTATACCTTTTGATCAAAGTCAATACCATTTTCATCAGTGCATAGATGACCATTTGTGGGCATAGGAATTTTGGCCCCTTTGCAGTCTTGCATGCCGAATTTCCTCAATACTTCCTTGAGGTATTTCTCCTAAGATATGAATATGCCATTGCGTTGTTGACGAATTTTAAGACCTAAGAATAATTTCAATTCTCCCATCATAGACATTTCATATTCCTCCCTCATCATATAAACAAATTCGTCAGTGTAACGTTTGGTCAGTACAGCCAAAAATGATATCATCAACATATATTTGGCACACAAATAATTCACCATCATAAGATTTAGTGAAAAGAGTAGGGTCAGGTGAACCGGGTTTGAAGCCTTTCTTCATGAGGAATTCCTTCAAAGTATCATACCACGCCTGAGGGGCCTGCTTGAGGCCATAGAGGGCCTTATTGAGTCTGAAGACTTTGTCAGGATGCTTCGGATCTTCAAAACCTGGGGGTTGAGCAACATACACTTCTTCCTCAAGCTTACCATTGAGGAATGCACTTTTCACATCCATTTGATATAAAGTGATATCATGATGGTTAGCATAAGCAAGTAATATGCGAATAGCCTCAAGTCTAGCAACAGGTGCAAAAGTTTCATGAAAATCAATTCCTTCAACCTTTGTGTAGCCTTGAGCTACAAGTCGTGCCTTATTCCTCACCACAAGGCCATTTTCATCTTGCTTGTTGCGGTAGATCCACTTTGTGCCAATGATATTGTGCTTGCGAGGATCTGGACGTTTGACCAGTTCCCAGACGTTGTTGAGCTCGAATTGATGTAATTCCTCTTGCATAGCTTGAATCCATTCAGGCTCCAGAAATGCTTCATCTACCTTAGTGGGCTCTATAATAGAGACGAAAGCAAAGTGCCCACAAAAGTTAGACAAATGTGAAGCTCTTGAGCGTGTGAGAGGACCTAGAATGTTGATGTCGCTGATGATTTTCTCAATCTGCACTTTGTTTGCAATGCGAGGATGAGCGGGTTGTCATCGAGGAATTTTATCAGCATTTTCTTCAGCATCATTTTCTTTAGGTGTATCAGCATGACTTTCTTCACGTTCTGGAATAACTTCTTCAGCAGATTCTTCGGTGGGAATGACATCCTCAGTAGCCTTGAACTTGATGGTTTGCTCAGGTGACTGTTCATCTAACACAGAAGGTAGGTGCTCTCTTTGTGAGCCATTAGTTTCATCGAAACGCACGTCTACAGTTTCAACAACCTTGTGGTGAACAGTGTTGAAGACTCTGTAGGTGTGTGTGTCTTTTCCGTAACCAAGCATAAAACCTTCATGTGCTTTTGGTGCAAACTTAGAATTGTGATGAGGATCTCTAATCCAACATTTAGCACTGAAGACTTTGAAATAACTCACATTGGGTTTCTTGTCAGTGAGGAGTTCATATGCAGTCTTCTTGAACAATTTGTGAAGATATACCATGTTCATGATGTGGCACACAGTATCAACTGCCTCAATCCAGAAGCAACGAGGCGTCTTGTACTCATCAAGCATAGTGTGAGCCATCTCAACAAGTGTCCTGTTTTTGCGCTCCACGACGCCATTCTGCTGAGGATTATAAGGAGCAGATAACTCATGAGTAATACCAAGTTCATCAAGATAGTCATCAAGAACATAATTCTTGAACTCAGTTCCATTATCACTTCTGATGTGCTTGATCTTCACACCAAAGTTGGTTGAAGCCCTCGAGGAAAATCGTTTGAAGACTTCCTGCACCTCATGTTTGTAAGTGACAATATCCACCCATGTGTAACAAGAGTAATCATCAACAATAACAAAGCCATATAGAGATGCATCATTTGTAACTGCAGAATAGTGATTAGGACCAAAGAAATCCATGTGAAGCAATTCAAATGGCCGAGTAGTAGTCATGATAGTCTTTGCTGGATGCTTGGCCTTGGTCATCTTTCCAGCTTCGCAGGCTCCACACAAGTGATCCTTGAGGAATTTGACATTCTCAATGCCAATGACATGCTTCTTCTTCGTGAGCGTGTGCAAGTTCCTCATGCCAGCATGACCAAGTCGTCGATGCCATGGCCAGCCTTCTGAAACTTTTGCAAGTAGACATACGGCGGGTTGTGGTCCTGTAGAGAAATCAACAATATACAGATCTCCTCTCCTAAAGCCTTCGAAGACTTTGGAATTGTCAGCTTCCATGATCACAACACAACGATACTTGCCAAAGACAACGACCATATCGAGATCACAAAGCATTGAGACAGACATGAGGTTGTATCCTAAGGACTCGACAAGCATGACTTTATCCATGTGTCGATCCTTTGAGATCGCAACCTTACCTAGACCCAATATCTGACTTTTGCCTTTGTCAGCGAAGATGATATGCTTCAGATGCGATGGAGATAAGGGAACATCCATCAATAGATTCTTGTCACCAGTCATGTCATTTGTACATCCACTATCGAGGACCCACTCATTGGCTTTGGGTTGATCATCCTGTAGATGAATTAGTGCAGCTTACGAACTCATATACTTCATTAGTGAAGAATATGACATCAATTCATCAGATCAATTTCATCAAACATAAAACAGATAAAGCAGTATGAGGACGTGAGAAATGAAAGTTCATTTCTTCATGATTAGCCTGCGTCCTTTCAGGCATTTTCAGGTCTCCAGCAAATTCTTCAGACGTTTAAGCACGTCAGGAGACCTGACCCTGCATAAGAGACTAGTTCTTTTTCTTCACCACCCACATCTGAAGGGGTGGCAAAGAGTTCATCACTCTGCGAGCTCCATATGAGAAATGTGGCATAGAAGCCAGTCCATTTCGTTTCACATAAGAGGAGTTAGGATAAGCATATAAATAAGCAGAGAAATTCTTCGAGGACTTATGAACATAATGGTTAGAAGAATAACGCTCATATTCATAGCCCTTAGCTTTTCCCTGCGAAATAGAGGTGTTACCACGATGATGTTCATATGAGGACTTTGATCCTTTTGAGGAATTTGATCCACGTGAGGAATTTGGTCCGTATGAGGACTTGGATCCTTATGAAGAATTTGGTCCATATGAAGAATTTGATCTGGGGTTCCTATTCTTCATAGGTTGTGTCATGATGACATTCACCTGAAGATTTTCAAGGCACCTTTTGGGAACCCAGATTTTCTTCATAGGGGAACCATTCCTGCAGTTAGTGCCAACATATCTAGCAAATACTTCACCATTCTGATTTTTGAACAGTTTATAGTTGGGGTCAAATGACTCATCAGAAGAATGAGGAGATTCACATGTAAAGCCAGATAGAGTAGATGGATCTACTGGAGGTCCCTTTGCAGCAACCCATGAGGTTTTGGGATACTACTCAGGCTTCCAGTATGTCCCATCAGCATTGATTTTCCTCTCAAAGGCAATACCCTCTTTCCTAGGGTTCCTGTTGAGGATCTGCTTTTTAAGCACATCACAAAGAGTGTGACGCCCTTTGAGGCTTTTATACATGCCTGTCATGTACAATTCCTTCAGCCCTGCATCATCAGTGATACTAGCATTGTCCTCGGGTGAGGAATTAGTGATAGCAGAGACAGTTGAAGAATTTGTAACATTAGAAGCATTTGAACATTCAGGTGAGGAATTAGCAGATTCACGTTCAATGCACTTCAATCATGGAGGAATAAATTCTTCCTGGGTAGCACTGATATGTTGAGCAAGTAATGAATCGCGCTCCTTCTGAAGATCTTCATAACTCACCCTTAGCTTTTCAAGATCTTGCTTTCTTTGAAGAAATTCATAAGAAAGCTTCTCATGATCAGATAAAAGAGTGTTATGATCACTTTGAAGGGTGTCAAACTTAGACTGAAGTCTCTGAAGACTTTCAGCCAAAGCTTTCGACTGATTCATTTCTTCACCCAACATATCATCGCTCTTATTTAGCATGTATTGAACTTTTTCAAGAGCTCTTTGTTGTTTAGTGGCAAGGGAAGCAAGTTTGACATAACTGGGTCCAAATTCATCACCAAATTCATCATCACTGGACTCGGATAGGTAGCATTCAGTTACCTTAGCACCTTTTGCCATCAGGCATGGAGAATAAGATGATGATTCTGGTTCGAATGTCATCGCTTTGAGAGATTCCTTGAAATCCTCAAACCAAGGATCATGACGAGTTCGATGACCTTCATAGACCTCAGAGAGACGGTCCCAGATAAGCTTCGCATGATCGAGATGCATGATATTCCTGAACTGATTTTGAGACAAACAGGAGCAGATGACGTCCTTCGCCGTGAGGTTGAGAAGGGTGAACTTGCGAATGTCATCAGCTTCCGCCATCTTGCACAGATCGGTAAGACCAATCTCAGTGACGGTCCACAGCTCGATGTTCATCGCCATGAGACACTTCTTCATCATGGCCTTCCACTTGGGATACTCGTGACCGTCAAAGATGGGGCATGACACGGTCTTCATTCTTGTGGTTGACATAACTAAAACACCAGGCGGTTAAACCAAAATCACACAAAACAAGGGAGTACCTTGCTCTGATACCAATTCAAAGTGCGTTATATTGACTAGAGGGGGGGTGAATAGGCAATTTTTATGAATTCTTCACTAAGGAATTTGCGGGTCAGGAAATTCCTAAGCGAAGAACTACTTGCAGTGGAAAAAGTACTCAGATGTAAACATAACAGAACACAAGCATGGTCATCATGATGAAATGAAGACAAGCACAGAGTACAGAAAGCGTAAACACAGGATAACACAGGATGAAAACAAACAGACTGAAGAAATTGAACTGAGGAAATTGAGAAAGTCTTCAGTCAAAGTCTTCAAATAGATATGAACAGGCACACAACACAGTAATGAGGAAATGAAAGAGTTGAGGAAATAGAACCAGTAAGCTTGGTGAAGACAATGATTTGGTAGACCAGTTCCAACTGTTGTCTCAGGTGTACATATTGTTGGAGCGCCTAGGTATTTAAACCTGAGGACACACAGTCCTCACCGTATTCTCCTTGTGCTAAGGTCACACAGACCTCTCCCAATCACTCGTGGTAAGTCTTCAGGTGACTTCCAAACCTTCACAAACTCGGTCACTCGGCGACCCACAATTTCCTCTTGGATGCTCAGAGCATGACGCCTAACCGTCTGGAAGAAGCACAGTCTTCAAAGGTAACAAGCGTCAGATCTACGCAAGATCAATCTCTTTAGTGATGCTCAATCACTTTGGGTTTGTAGGTGTTTGGTTTGGGTTTTCCTCACTTGATGATTTTCGCTCAAAGTCCTCGGAGGATGGGATGCTCTCAAATGACAAGTGTCAGTGTCTCTCGGAGCAGCCAACCAGCTAGTGGTTGTAGGGGGCGGCTATTTATAGCCGAGGGAGCAGCCCAACATGATAAGACATAAATGCCCTTCAATGATATGACCGTTAGCTGGGAAGATATTTTGGGACAGCTGGCGCATAGCACAGCAACGGTCGGAATTTTGAGTATCAAATTCCTCAGGGCTATCATGTTCCTCACTTGTAGGCAATCTGCACTAGCGAATTCCTAACTCCTCAGTCAGAACAAATTCCTCAGAGCCAGAAGAACTTCGTCTCTGTCACTGAAGAATATGGTTGAACTGTATGAGATTTCCAATGGCTTCACTCGAAGGGATTGGTAGGTGTAGGATTTTGAGTTGAACATCACATGGAAAATTTTCCTTAGTATTTCCTGGACCCCTTTTAACAGTACGGTGTTTCCTATGATTCAAGAAAGAGAAAATGAAACTAAGAAAACAAAAGTCTTCACGCTTCATGTTCCTCCAATGAATACCAATTCTTCAAGGTCCACACTAATTTCTTCACTTTCAAAGTCTTCAAAAAGTCTTCAGAAATCCAAAGTCTTCAGTCAAAGAACTTCCTTTTTAGGGGTCGACTTTCTCTGTAAATATCAAACTCCTCATAGACTTATAGACCTGTGTACACTCACAAACGCATCAGTCCCTTAACATATAAGTCTTCAATACACCAAAATCACTAAGGGGCGCTAGATGAACTTACACCAGGCCAGCTGAGGCGTGCCGGCCGAACCCGGCAAACCAAGACTTCTCTAGCAAGCCAGCTCCCACGTGGCGTCTTCCTCAACCCGACCATGGGTCAGCTCCCGTCCCGTCCAAGGCATATGATGGGACAAGCCCCATAAAGGGGATGAGCACGGCCACAGTGCCCCACCAACTCCTGTGGCCAGCGGGGCGTGGCAACAGTGGCTTACCTACTAAGCTGACCGAGGCCGGCGTGGCTACAGTGTGCCCTTCGTCACTGCTGACGCCAGCTGGCAGCGACCAGGCGGAGCGCCACTGTAGCCGAGTCGGCCCGGCCACTCTGTGCCGATCGACAAGATGGAGAATAGTGCCTTCTGGCGCACGGGGCCCGCGCCTAGAGAACCCGGCAAGCCCTGGCACCAGGCAGGCCCCAGCACCGGCTTCCCAAGGGCTGACATCCCGGCCCTACGACCTTGTATCTTTACCATTGTAACCCTGGGGGGTTGACCTATAAAACCCCCCAGGAGCCCTCCATGTACACGGGCAGACATACGAGAACACTTGACCAAACCACCACCAGCACGCACACATACACGAGGAGAAGGAGCAGCCTAAGCCTTGGCCTGTCTTCCTTTTTCCTCCAAACAGCTCTAGGAGCAACTCTGTACTGTTTCATATAATCCACACTCGGCAGGACTAGGAGTGCTATCTCTCCGGAGAGCCCTGAACCTGGGTATGTCTTGTGTTCCTCGCTCGCTCATGCCGACCTCGCCTCTGGAGCCCACCGGTGCCCTCGAGCATCCTCCTCTCTTTATCCATCCTTTGGCATCTGCCGTGCGCCCACCGCGACAATGGGATCTCACGGGAACAGAAGGTTACGATGGTGGAAAAGTGTTTTCTTGGATGCTTCTGGTGGTTTGGGAATATATGTGAATATATAGGAGGCAGAACTAGGTCAGGGGGTCACAGAGGGGCCCATAAGGTAGGGGGCAAGCCCTTCACCCTTGTGGCCACCTCGTGGCTCTTCTGACTTGAACTCCAAGTCTCCTGGGTGTCTTATGGTGCAAGAAAAATCACCGCGAAGGTTTTATTCCGTTTGGTATTTCTTTTCTGCGAAGCTCAAAAACAAGGAAAAAACAGAAACTGGCACTGGGCTCTAGGTTAATAGGTTAGTCCCCAAAATAATATAAAATAGCATATTAATGCGTATAAAACATCCAAAACAAATAATATAATAGCATGGAACAATCAAAAATTATAGATACGTTGGAGACGTATCAAGGACAAATCTTACCTAAATGATAAGTGCCACATGTCTGGCACGAAGCACTTCGGCCTTGACCTTTTACAACTAAAGTTGCCACCCGAAAAGAAAAAACAAACCAAAAAAGATTAAAACTTGCCATCCAAAAAGAAAGTTGCCATGCTTGACAACTAAAGTTGACATCCCCGCATCACTAAACTTGCCATAAAAAACGTTCGGAGTTGCCATGTGTTCGTGTCACACGTGTGGCACTTATCAGGGTCCTTATGTTTAGGCAAGTTGGGATCAAGATTTGAAGTCAAAGAGTAAAGGGATGTAATCCAAAATCATCGCACATGCATGATTGTAGATATATGTGGACTGAATCTATGAGCTTTCGGAATTCAAATTTTGCATTTCAACAAGAAGTGCATTGCACGTGCACACTTACTAGTATAACAAAAACTTGTTTCCTCTAAAGCAGCCCTACCTACATGACACAAAGCTTCACCTTTGGGGAAAGTTTTGCACCGAGATAAGATCTAGCATGCAGAGTAGTGCGCTTGGAGAAACGTTTTTTCTGCAAAATACATTTGCATAGTAATCTTCATCAAGCCATAGAGCTACCCCCACAGTTAATACCTCCAATGCAGGGGAATTCTCCACAACATGTACAAGAAGTTCATGTTGACCTCCGGCTCCTTTATATCTTGTCATGTGTGTACTCTTTAGATACTTATATTCACACTGTTGAAGGTGCTGATTGCCTAGAGTACCTGATACGCCTCCAACGTATCTATAATTTATGAAGTATTCATGCCATGTTTACAACAATTTTATATGGTTTTGGTATGATTTGCATGGAACTAACCCGGACTGACGTTGTTTTTAGCAGAACTACCATGGTGTTGTTTTTTATGGAGAAATGAAAGTTCTCCAAATGAGTTGAAACTTTTTGACAATTTTTTTGGAACAAAAGACTCCCCAGAACCTTCGTGGAAGGACCAGAAGGTGAAGGAGTAGGGCACAAGACAACGGGGCGCTAAGGGGACCAGGCACGCCCGGTGGGTTGTGCTCACCTCGAGGCCCATCTTCGCATGAAACCGACACAAAAAATCCTATAAATAGAGAAACCATAAAAAATAACCCTAGATCAGAAGTTCTGCCGCCGCAATCATTTGTAGCCATGAAAAACCAATCTAGAACCTGTTTCAGCACCCTGGCGGAGGGGGAAATCATCACCGATGGCCATCTTCATCACCCCGGCGACCACCATGATGAGGAGGGAGTAGTCCACCCTCGGGGTTGAGGGTTTGTACTAGTAGCTATGTGTTTAATCTCTCTCTCTCTCGTGGTCGTGAGATGGCATGATCTTGATGTATCGCGGGCTATGTTAATATGGTTGGATCATATGGTGTTTCTCCCTCTCTATCTTGTTGTGATGAATTGAGTTTTCCCTTTGAGATTTTGTTCTTATCGGATTGAATACTTTTATGGATTTCATGAGAGCACTTGATATATGTCTTGCATATGAATACCCGTGGTGACACTGGGGTATTATATTGATTCACTTGAGTTATGTTTTGGCACTCAATCGCGGATTCCCGATGTGACATTGGGGTAATCAATGCATAGGGGTTAATGCACGTTATCGTCTTTTGTTTCTCTGGTAGAAATCTTGGGGCACTCTTTGAGGTTCTTTGTGTTCACTACAAAAAAATACACTTCCGTGATGATACGTGTTTGTCACAGTAGGTCGCGTTTTTTGTCATGCATGTACATCCATGACAAATTTATGACAGAATCAAGATAGTCATACATGTGCTGTCGTAGAAGTGTTCCATGACATTACCAAAATTATCATCACGGAAGTGTCCACTTCCATGACGATAAATCGCGCGTCACAGAAGTGCTTTCGTCAAGGGTGACCGACATGTGGCATCCACCGTAACGGAACGCCGTTAAGCTATCGGGTCGGGTTTTGGATCCGATAACCTGTTAACAGCCCCGACCAATGGGGATTTTCCACATGTAAAATCATCATTGGCTGGAGGAAACACGTGGCGGCTCACCATTGGGACAGATGTCATCCGCTCATTGGACCGAAGGCGCCTATGATATGACGACACGTGGCACGACCCAACAGAGGCCCATTCCTGTGAAAAGGCCGGCCCGTTTGACTTGGTCAAAAGGTGGCGGGCCGGCCCACGGAAAGCCTGTTAACGGCCTGTTCGC
This sequence comes from Triticum aestivum, assembly GCF_018294505.1. Lineage (NCBI taxonomy): Eukaryota > Viridiplantae > Streptophyta > Magnoliopsida > Poales > Poaceae > Triticum > Triticum aestivum. The sequence continues at coordinate 158,965,575 of NC_057802.1, forward strand.
ATATAGCCCATTTACAGCCCGCTAACCCAGGGCTCGTTACGCCCTATCCGAATTAGGCCCAGTAGCGTCATCTGGGCCGTCCAATATGATTCAGCCCATTTTAACTTCCGGCCCATGTGTGGCCCATGACTTCTTTCGGCCCATATGAGGACCTTTGTAACTCTTGACCCATTAAAGGCCCGTGGTGAAACTGGCCCGTAATGAACAGTGTATCACTTTATACCCATTAACGGCCTGTTATTCCATTGGGCCGTTTCCAACCCAAGTTATCTTTCGGCCTTCTCAGGGCCCATTGATTCTTGGGCTCATTTGCAGCATTCGGTTACATACGGCCCGTTACTGTCATTGTCTGCTTGTGGGCCAAATTCAGCCCGTCGTTATAGTCGGCCCGTTTGCGGACCGTTAATACGTTGGGCCGTTTTCATGTCAAAAAAACCCGTTGGGCTGTTTCCATAGAGTTATCAAATACAGCCTATTAACGGCCCGTTATGGTCCATGAATAGTACGGCCCATGATTGGCGAAATGATGATACACCCCGTAGAAGGCCCATGGATCCTACGGCCCGTATGAGGCCCATGGATAGTACGGCCCGTAGAAGGCCCATGGATTGTACGGCCCGTAGAAGGCCCATGGACCCTACGGCCCGTAGAAGGCCCATGGACCCTAAGGCCCGTATAGAAGGCCGATGGATCCTACGGCCGGACGAAGGCCCATGGATCATACGGCCTATAGGAGGCCCATGGTTACAATAGTCCATGTGTTGCCACGATTATTTTGGCCTAGTTACCAAAAATAGGCTATTGTGGCCACTAGAAAAAACAGAAAAAGAACTGCAGTGACTACAAGCAAACAACTAAACAAGACAATAAGGAAATAAATAAGCAAGCAATTAACGCTAGCCTATTACCGCTATTACACATATTACATCCACTGGGCGTCAAAGTTCGCCACCAGTGCAAATATAGGGAACAAAGTAGCACATTACGTACACTGGCCGTCAAAATTGGACACCAGTGCAAATAAACGCGGCAGCAAAACAAGAGCATAACTGAAACAACTTCAGAAGAGCTCAAGAAACATTATCCTGGGTATCCACCATGCTGGCAATAAGCTTAGCAAGTTGATTAGCTTTGTCCTATTTGGCGCTAAAATCCTCCAACGCTTGCTGTTGCACCAGAAAGTATGCATCTGAATGCTCCAGGGAGTTCCACAGTCCTTCCGCTTCTTGTCACAGCACAGCTGATTGATGTCTTTCAGCTTGTAGTTGAGACTCAAGAAACCGAACTGATTCAGACAGTGAGTTTGAATAGCTTGTGCAAGCGGTAGTGGCCAGTAACTTGAACACTAAACCAAGACAGGACTTTGGGGTTGTCTCGCTGTCTTCAAGATAGTCTTCCTTAGCTGTTTTATCAGCTTTGTTGGAGACCAACAAGGATGTCTCACTATCCTGAACCTTATCTGCATTACTTCCTTTACCATTGCTTAATAAGGCACTCTTCCCCAATATTTTGTCAGCATTCTAAAAGAAGAAACAAGCAGACACATAACAAGTTTAGCTTGTACTAGTATATGAAACTCATTTAGGTGAACCAGTTCATTAGTAAGGTGGACAGGATTAAACTACCAAGTCTTCTATTGCCAAGTACTAGTACATAATAAAAGCATCAAACAAACATATATCTATGTCCTATGGTCACTCCATTGTCTTACCAAATCAAAATAGAGACACAGTTCAAATCATATCAGTTCAAGACAAAGCAGCAGTGAAAGAATACAAAGCGTGGGAAACTACACGGCACAACAAGATTTCAGATGGGTACCACGGGTCTACATGTACAACAACACTATTGGCTCTGCTGTGATGCTAGTAATGTGCATGATATGAAAGTCAACTGTATACACAATTGAAATTGAAATCAACAGAGCTATTGATAAGAGCAAACCTGTTAAAGAAACATGCATGAACATACCTGCTGTGCCATTGGAGTTTCGATTGGATCCTTCAATTTAAAAATAAGTTTGTATGAGTAAATACAGTGATACAAGAGCAAAGCAATCATAGTTAAAAAAGGCACGCCTAGGCTCTAGGCGTTGGCAAAACGCATTGCGCATAACTACGCATAATCTGTGCATAACTGCGCATAAGCATGCGCTTTGGTCAGTAAAGCGCAAGGCGGTGGCAAAACGCACAATTAACGCCTAGCGCTTTTTTGAACTATGATAGCAATGGAATCTTAAATTAGAACAGTTGTTCTTCAGGTTTAGGCACTTGTTCTACATGAACAGAGTACAGTAAGACGCAAGAATATAATACTTAAAAATAGAAAATGAGCTCATAGACCTTACCACATTCTTGGTTCGGGACCAGTACAGAACAAGGCGTTCCCAGTCATCGTCCAGTAAATGTGTCTCAGGAGAACGTAAGGGAATTTGATGAGTTTCTTTGCCGGTGAAGTACGTTTTCTTCAGGTAATTCCGATACTTCCACCAAGCATTCTTGAAGATAGCAGAGGTATTAGCACAGGCTACCTCATCCTGAGTTTCCAAATCGGTCCTTCTCTATAGAGAAAATGGGAAAATTTGCTGTATTATAACCATCATGGAGGTAGGATGTATGGGACGAAGCAAAGTAATTGCCATGAATAACATTACATACACATAACTCCTGGATAAACACCTGCAACTGGCATTTTCCTTCATCTTCAGTATAATATTTCCAAGATGGGAAGATACGCACATACGATTTAACAACATCAAATACGATAGATGCTAAACTACGACTAGCTGGTTGTGCTTCCTCCACAGGAATAGGCGTACTAACTGGTGGAGTTGGGGTTCGCCGTGATAGTACTGGCCCTTTGGGCACTGGAGCTGCCTTACTAACTGCTTTGTTTGGGAGCTCTGTGGTGGAGATGGTGCTGTGTCAACATGAACTGGGTCACTATCGGCTGGGGTTGGGGTTAGATTGGGTGAAGCTGGTTCTCTGTCCATCGCAGTAGGGGTACAATCTGCGAGAGTTTGGGTTATGTGTGGTAGGGCTGGTTCTTGTGCATGTACAACCGGGGTGCTATCTCCACCAAGAGGTAGCACTGTTTTATTTGAAGACCGTGTTTTTAGTCCGCTAGATACTGGCATCACCCGCTCCAATTCAAATGGCTGATAAACAGGAAACATAGTTGAATGTACAGACATTGTATGAGAGACAGATGCAATAGATAGTGTGGAAAAAAGAGGGCATGAAATAGTTGACATGTATATTGTTTAACTAAAACGGATAGCATGACATAATTTCACATATATGATGTCTATCTAAACTGGATAGCATAGCATAACATAATTCAAAGATATGATGAATAACTAAACAGGATCGCATGACATAATTCACCTACATGTTATCTAAGTAATCAGGATCGCATCATTTAATTCACATATGTGATTTATATGCTAAATAGAGGGCATTCGATATGATGTCTGAACTAAGAACATGGTGTTGAATATTGTGTATATGATGTCTAAACTATGCAATGCAAGACACCGTATGCATGATATGAGCAGTATAACCGTGCCAAGTTAGAGCATACACCTCAGTGGGGGAATAGGACTGGTCATCTGTCTCTGAATCCATCTCTGAGGAGCTATCGGGACCCAACAAGAGATCTACTTCGACAGGTAGCACTGTTTGCTCTGAAGGCCTTGTTTTCACTCCAGATTTTTTCCATCTCCCACCCAAATGGCTGATTCACAGGAAGAGTAGTTTAATGTACAAACATTGTCGACAAATGGAAATGTAATGAAGAAAAGGATGGGCAGGATATCATTCAAATATATGATGCCTGGTTAAACAGGATGGCATTGCACATTTCACATATATTATGGCTGGCTAAAAGACATGAGACTGCATAATTCCCATATATGATATAGAAACTAAACAGGTGGCATTACAGAACATGTCTAAACTAAGCAGATGACATATATGATGTCAAAAGTAGGCACTGCAAGGCAACATATGCATAATATGACTAACATCATCATGCCAAGGTAGAGCAAACACCTTGGGGGGTAAATAGGAGTGGTCAGCGGCGTCTGAATCCGCCTCAGAACAGATATCTTCCTCTGGATTACAATCTGGAGAGAGGTGGGGAGGGTTTACCATTGAACCCACCATGGAGCGATGTCTGCATGACATTGTATTGCCGCGCAAAACTCTTCTCTTTTTCTCTACATGTTTAGCATGACTGTGTACAATATATGACATGCATACGAAAAAAATATGGTGAGATTATGTAAGGAGAGCATGCAGAAATTTAGAGTGATGGTAACAACAGTGGATCGACGTTTTTCCGTTGAACCAAAATAGCCCTAATGGATCGACGTGGATGTATAATAATAAGTGATGCAAGTAGTGTACAACCTCTTTGCCGTAGCCGTGTCGACCTCAGCATCATTGGGTTGGTCGCTGAAGCAGTTCAGGCAGAGGTGGCTGTCGGAGGTGTGGAGGAAGATCTGAGGAATCTGTAGACGGCGTCCAGGGCACTGCTCTGTTGTGATGGATCGTTCTGTCGTTGGAGCAGCTCCGGTGAGCCGTAAGACATCAAGGCTGAAGCAGCACAAGACAGACATCGTCAATCTCAAGTGGGATTCTAATAGCATCTCCAATAGATGATGTAAAATGGATGTAAAATTAACATCACCAAAAACCACCTGACTACAACAGATGAGGTAAAAACTGTTGACACTGAACTTAACTGTCGAAACTAAAATTTACTATGGAATCTGAATGCTACTGTCAAAACTGAACGCAATGGTAGCGAAGAGGCACTTGACATGTAGTTTAGGGAGGGCCTGTAGTTCATCTTCAACCTGCACCCCCCTGAGCCGCCAGCCACCACCGGCCGAACCGCCGGCCCCAGCGCCGCCTCGCCGCCCCGGCCAGCCCTCTAGGCCCCCCGCCCCCCACCCTGAACCCTAAGATAGATAGTGGGGTACCTCTCCGGCGAGCCCCCGTCCCCGCTGCGGGTGGTTCTTCCTTAACTCCGGCGAGCCCCCCCCCAATCCCTGAAGATCGACTGACCCAAAAGTCGATTCAGTCGACTGAAGTGTGGCTTAATCGGAGCAGAGCAGCAGCACGAGCGAGGGGGAGAGCAGCAGCAGCAGCTGGGCGAGCGAGCGATCGAGCAAGAGCCGGAGCAGTAGCAGCAGCACGAGCGAGCGAGCGAGAGCCGGAGCAGCAGCAGCAGATCCGGCTAGTATGGACGCCGCCGCCGAAGGGGCCTCGCACTGGGGGAGAGCCGCCGTGGAGATGTCGCCCACGGCGCCGGCTTCAAGGTAGCCGCTCCATGGGGGTGGGGGATGGAGCACCGTCGGCGCCGGGAGGTCGAGTTAAGGAGAAGGTGCGATGCGATGAGTGTACAACCTCTTTGGTGGCGCCGAGTAGGCCTCGGCTTCGTCCGAGGAGTCGGTGAGGATGCTGCGGTTTCGGTGGAGCAGGTTAAGGCGGCGCTGTGGGGATGGAGCAGCCGCGATAGAAGAGGCAATCGTCGGAGCAGCTCCTTGGAGGTGGAGGACGGGGCGGCTGAACCGGCGGGTCGGCGAGATGGACGACGGATCCTCATCCAGGGAGGTGGACGAGGGACGTCGAGCTGTTGCGGTGGACGACGTTGTCGGGGAAGAGGCTCCGGCTGGGCAGCGGTGACGTGGCGGATGGAGGAGGGTGGGGTTTCGCGACTGGATCGGAGAGGTTATGGCCTGGGATTTCGAATGGCGAAAAGGGGGCGATGGGAGGGGGTGAAGCATGACTTAGGGACGCGCTTGTCCAAAATGTAGGGTGTGTTACAAAAGTACCCCCACCGATTTGAACTAGCGGCCCTTTCGGCTCAGGGTTAGAAGGGGGATTTCGCGTGTCGGGATTTGGCAGCTGGAGGGAGTTTTCGCGCGCGTTGTAATTTCGGGATAGCAAGCCGCGGGTTGTGAAGGCGCCAGTTTTGGGAGCACGATATCTGAATTTTCGGGATATAACAAGACGCGGGTTGAGTTTTAGGGACAAGCCTAACGTGTAGTAATATTGTACCTGTACGTACCAAATCAATTCGCACTTCCCTCAACCAAAAAGAAAACGAAAAAAATAAAACTATTCACACCACACAAAGAGAGAGTCTTGCCCCGTTTTACTATACAAATGCTATTCAAAGCTACTCCCTCCTTCCATCTATATAGGGCCTAATGTGTTTTTCGATGCTAACTTTGACCAAATATTAGAGCAATGATATATGACATGCAACTTACACAAAGCACACCGTTAAATTCGTCTGTGAAAGGTCCTTTCAATGATATAATTTTCACATTGTGCATGTCATGTACTATTAATCTTGTCAATAGTCAAAGGCGGTCTTAAAAATCTCATTATGCCCTATATAGATGGAAGGAGGGAGTATGATTCCATGTTATGTCCGATTAATTTTTTTCGCTTCCTGTATAATGCATGTAACCTACTCATACCAACATTTTAGTGCATTCCAAATGTCTATACTACCGCTGCAATTCGAACTAAATTTGAATTCGTTTCTCTATTTCAATAAGAATCTACAATCATGATTGTTGCCAACTTCAACCATCATAGTTTCCTTGCTATCCGCGAGATATAAATCGGACGGCCTATAATGCAGGATTGCAGGCACACCATCATCAACAACTCCGTTTTTTATAAGAGTAGAGATAAAATATATTAAATGTAGTATAACATGTTCATAACCACACCATGTGTATCACCGTTATATATATTCACACATGCGTCGGTTTGAAACACTATGATAAATTCTTCAAATATCCGAATTCACTTTTTATAATGAAGTACATATGATCTCTATTCGTCTTTTACACCCACACAACCCTCTTATCTTTGTAGCTAGCGCTAACTTTTTCTTGTGCATGCACACGCCCGCATCCCTCTCACCCTCCCTCAGCATTCTCTAGCTCCATCGCGCAAATTCGTCTTTTCACTTTAGGTCGTTCACCCACAGTGTGTGTAGGCCCCCAAGCTCCTTCTTTACAGCACACATCGATCGATATGCCTCTCTAGCCAGGTGTGCCTAGCACAAACACAAGCTTCCCCTCTTCTCTTGTCACCGTCCATGCCTCACTCCCACCACTCTTTTCATCGTTCTCGTACTCGCACACTCCTCCCCCCTCGATATAGTATGCCTCTCGTACCACCTCCTACATGCATCCCTCTCTCTCTCTATCCTTCTCCTCGTGCCTCATTTGCTTCTAACACACACATGCATGTATACCGATCGATCTCCCAACATATACCTAGATCGACTTTAACTACCCCCCCCATCGATCGACGTACCTCACAAGTTATGTCTCTCCTTTCTCTAACAAAGGGCGATTGATCTTCCTATGTAGTTACGTCTGCTTACCACAGCCACATCGTCCCCCCTCATCATTCGTGCATGCCTCCTGACCCGTCTCTCACACGCATGTGCACAGACAACAAGCAGCCATCTCCTCTCTTATTGATATTGCGGGTGTGCCCTCCGTTTGTCTAGCAAGCCTATCCCACCATTTGTTAGAAGCAACTCCACGACCACCCCCTCCAACACTCTAGCTCTGTCTCTCTCCCAACCTTATTCCTCTCCTGCACATATGCATGGATGCCGATCGATCTCCCTTAATACATTAATTGAGTTTCTGGACTTTTAATGTGCATAATCTAAATATGAATTGCATGCACATGCTCCGGTGCACCAAAGTGGATTGAAAATCACATGTGTGTCCTTGGTTGAATTTCTAGGTCCCATGGAAGAAATGAGAATGAAATTCAAACATCTGGGCGTCATGACTCGGCCGAGAACATCGAGAAACTTTGATTTTAAATTCATGTAAATCCAAAACTCGCCTGGAAATCATGAAACTTGGCATGGTGTCATGTCATGGCACTAACATGTTGTGGTAAAAAATTGGGCCGATTTGGAAGCTCGTGGTTCTAAGAGGGAACGTGCCACCTTTGAGTGTGAAACGATATACGCTGTCCCCCCCCTTGAGTTTCTTAACAAAGGCAACGTAGAACTACATTAGTGCCCTGTTAAATTTTGGAATTATTCCAGGTTTGTTTGTCGTTTTTATACATTAATTGAGTTTCTGGTCATTTAATGTGCATAAGTCAAATTTGAACTACAAGCACATGCTCTCGTGCACCAAAGTTGGTTCAAAATTCACATTTGTGTCCTCGGGTGAATTTCTAGGTTCCATGCAAGAAATGAGAATGAAATTAAAACATCTGGGCATCGTGGCTGGGCCGAGAACATTGAGAAACTTGGTTTTAAAATTCTTGTAAATCCAAAACACGTCTGAAAATCATGAAAGTTGGCATGGATGTCATGTCATGGTACTACCATGTTGTGGTAAAAAAATTGGCCGAATAGGAACAGATTTTGGTATAAGCTTCTTGCAAACCGAAGCTTCTCTCAAGAAGGCTCGTGGTTCTGAGAGGGAACGTGCCACCTTTGAGTGCGAAACGATATACGTTGTCCCCCTTGAGTTTATTTACAAAGGAAACATAGAACTACATGAGTGCCCTGTTAAATTTTGGAATTATTCCGGCTTCGTTTGGCCTTATTTACACATTAATTGAGTTTTTGGTCATTTAATGTGCATAATTCAAATTTGAACTACAAGCACATGCTCCCGTGCACCAAAGTTGGTTGAAAAATCACATTTGTGTCCTCGGGTGAATTTCTACTCCCTCCTTCCATCTATATAGGTCCTAATGCGTTTTTCGAGCCTAACTTTGACCAAACGTTAGAGCAATAATATATGACATGCAACTTACACAAAGCATACCTTCAAATTTGTATGTCAAAGGAGCTTCCAATAATATAATTTTCATAGTATACATCTCATGTGCTATTAATCTTGTCAATAGTCAAAGGCTGTCTTGAAAAACACATTAGGCCCTATATAGATGGAAGGAGGGAGTAGGTCCCATGCAAAAAATGAGAATAAAATTCAAACATCTGGGCATCGTGGCTCGGTCGAGAACATTGAGAAACTTGGTTTTAAAATCATGAAACTTGGCATGGTGTTATGTCATGGTAGTACCATGCCGTGGTAAAAAAATTGGCCGAATAGGAACAAATTTTGGTATAAGCTTCTTGCAAATCGGAGCTTCTCTCAAGAAGGCTCGTGGTTCTGGGAGGGAACATGTCACCTTTGTGTGTATAATTCAAATTTGAAATACAAGCACATGTTCCAGTGCACCAAAGTTGGTTGAAAAATCACATGTGTGTCCTCGGGTGAATTTCTAGGTTCCATGCAAGAAATGGGAATGAAATTCAAAATTCTGGGCGTCGTGGCTGGGTTGGAAACATTGAGAAACTTAGTTTTTTAATCCCTGTAAATCCAAAACACGCATGAAAATAATGAAACTTGGCTTGGTGCCATGACATGGCACCAACATGCTGTGGTAAATTTGTAGTCCGATTTGCGAAGGCGCACACATTAACAATCAACAAAGTCATTTTGGAACAAGTGCTGTCACGTTACAATCGGAAACACAAGTATTATTGAAACCGTGGGCGTTCTACTTACTAGTACCATTTACGTGCCGCCACGCGTCCCCATTTTTTATTAGCTAGGAGGCGCCGTGCAGGGTAGCTATTTGAGTATGAGAGGCGTGCGATCAGACCCCTACGTGTGCTTATCGGGAGGAGAGCCCTTTGACCTCCATCTGCCGTCCACCTCTCTCCCAAGGTCTCCATTAATGGCGCCCGAGCCTCTGTTTAATGGCGTGGCTATGTCTCACTCGACTGAGATTTAAGAGAGAAAAAAGAAAATCTGAAAGCACGGATCTTGATGTAAGATCCGACGGACCTATATAGCATCTACTACGACTTATAGCAAGACTGATGAATATATAAGGACGCGGCAGTCCGCGCAGGCCAGGTGCCCTCCCTTGCACTGCAGAAATCAATCGAACAGCACATCAATCAAGAAACCTGCACCTTGCTCAATCAGCCAAACGGACAAGGTGTATTCGAACCTCATACACTGGAGGCGTCAAGGGGCGGAGGCACAAGGGGCAGTGGAGCACGGTGAGGTCCATCGAGACCTTAGAGAGCTCCATCGTCGGGTCCTGTTCGGTCTCCATGATCTCGCCCTCCTCGTGCACAACCATCTCTCGACTTGGGCCGGGGTATTACAAAGCTTTACCGTCACATATTTTATACTACTTCAAGGTGCATTAAATCAACACATGCAAGTATCAAAAGGAGAGTCACGGCATGCATGCATGCGTTGTAATAATGCATCGGTAAACGCAAATTATTGAAATATATTGAGTGCAGTGCTTTGATGTGTCGTGTCAACTCGTACATCAACGAGAAGTTTGATTATCCTCTTCCTCGCAGACTTAACTGCACCTGCCTTTGGCTGTATGACAGGTTGGCCACACACCTGTCGGGCCCACCTGTCATACACGCAAAGGCAGGAGCGTCCCTCCCTCGCCCATGAGCGTGGTGGCTGGCAAGACTAGGAGAAGCTTTCGCTACACGCTCTCCCTCCCGCACGCGGTGGACATGCAGCAGTTCAATCGGTGTCAGATGGCCAGAAGCGTACGGCCACATATATTTTAATTTGTGGCGGGTAAATGTTAGAGGTTGCAGCAAATATATTGTACACTGCGGGTCTTTCGGCCAAGTTTAGAGGCAAGCATGTGGGGCCAGTGCTATGATGTGTCGCGTCAACTCGTACAATGAGGAGAAGCTTGATTTTACTACACGCCTTCTCCCTCACCCATGCGCGCGGTTGCTCGCAAACGAGGACAGGCTTTTGCTTAGTAGTACTTCTACAACAAGCTATCCGTCCCGCTCGCGGTGGACGGACATGCAGCAGTGGATTCGACACTGTAGAAGCAGTAGTAGTAACATCATTGTTCGTCTTCTCAAAGAGGCGAAGAGCCAAGCGCAAACCGAACGTTGCAGTTGCGAACATTGGAGCATGCATATAGCCAGGCTCTTGCATGAGACAAAATTGCTATGTGAGCCCACTATTGTACTAGTACGTACAGCTACTTGCTAGTATAGCCCTGTAAACCAGAAAGGAGTATTTTCCCTTCTAGAGATTTCAACAAGTGAATAGACTACACCGAGACGGAGTACATATGGAGCAAAATGAGTGAATCTGCACCGTAAACAAAATACGTACTAGTTCTATCGTTTTCCTCTCTGGGGTGCACAATATTAAGTATACTCACTAGTCTCTTTTTGACACGCATTTACGTTTTTTACACAGTACAGACGCAAGCGCTCATATACACGTGCATACACTCACCCCTATGAACGCACACACGCATGGCACTATCATCTTGAAATTTACGAAGTCACCATAGGCACCTCGTCGTCGACGGGTCCATAGGTGCTTGAATGCCAAGGAGGGAGAGGGTAGCGGTTCCCGAGACGTTGAACGGTCAATGATGCATCCTCAATTACATGCAGAGGGAATTAATTGGAGAAGCAGAATAGAGCCAGCACGATGTGAATGCAACACAGTTTGGACTCTCATATAATAAAGGCGCCCCACCACTCCAATCCATCTACTCCCAAGTCTCTGCGCAACACTGCTCACTCCAATCCAAGACCAAGTGACCAGAAGCCACAAGCACCTATGGAGGCGATGGACGCGAGCGGCAGTCGGCTGTGCCAAATCATCCAAGGCGCCGGCCTGCGGCCCCGCACCGCGCAGCGTTTCCAGACGGTGCTGGCGACCGCAGGCACCGTAGCCCTCGCCGACGCCAGCTTCGCCTCTCGCATGGATGACATGATGGTCAACTCCATCCGCAAGTTCACCGCCGTCAAGAAGCGCGCGGATGACCTTGCCGTACTGCTCCGGCCCGCGCGCCCAGGCTCCTCATTGCCTGCCACCCTCATCGGCCTCCATGGTGATGAACTCTTTCAAGCCCTGGTGGCCCTGCAGGTGCCGGAGATCACGACGAAGAATGTGCACCTCGAGGCCGCGCTCGCCGCGCAGCGCCTCGCCATGCAAGAAACCGTCGACCTGCACATCCACGTCTACGCCTCGATGGTGTAGAGTGCCCTGAGGTTGAGCACACAGATGATCTACGTACGTTCAAATACGATCAACCGTGCGACAGCAGTTCCAAATCGAGAGGGAAAGGCGAAGAGTCGGTGGACGGTTGCCAGTTTGCCACGGTACACGAAGAGGCGCCCCGGCCTACACGTCCTTTCAGAAATTCTACAAAAGGACTCGCCGTCTTCTTACTGCACCTGCCTTTGGGTGTATGACACGTGGGTCCAACGGGTGGCTGGCCAACCTGTCATCCAGCAAAGGAAGGTGCAGTCCAGGGGCGAGGAGTAGATGGCCAACACGCACGTGAATTCAACGCAATCTGCACTTCTCATATAAAGGCTCCCGCCAGTCCAATCTACGAAATCCTACGCAGCTACGCACCTAAGGGCAAGGGTGATCACTCCAATCGCAAGATCAGTTGACTAGAAGCTAGACCCATGGAGGCGATGAGCGCGAGCATCAGCCGGCTGTGCCAGATGGTCTACGACGCCGGCCTGCATCCTGGCACCAAGGAATGTCTCCAGGTAGTGCTTGAGGCCGCCAGGGCGAGGGGCCGCTTGGACGACAGTTTCGTCTCCTTGTTTGATGAGGTCCTCGTCGGCTTCCTCGACAAGTTCACCGTCGTCAAGAAGCTCGCGGACGACCTTGACGTACGCCTCCAGCCCACGTGCCCAGGCTCTGCGATGCCTGCCACCCTCAACAGCCTCTATGGTGACAACCTCTTCGACACACTGGTGGCCCTGCGACTGCCCGCCGTTGCGCCGGAGAATGTCCACCTCGAGGTCGCGCTCTCCGCGCAGCGCCTGGCGCAGCAAGACACCATCGACATAATCACCCACGTCTACGCGCAAGTCGTCCACAAGGACTACTACATGCAAGAGGAGGACGATAGGACGCTGGCCTTCTTGGACCGCAGGGCAACCTTGGACGGCATTGTTTAGAAGCATGTTGAGCTTGCCGCCAACGCCACTGCTCCTCACACGTCGGTTGGTGACCCAGTGCACTAGGGCATGAGGATGTCGTTGATGGATCCGTATGTATCTTTATCTTTCCGTCAAATCCATGTAGTAGTATATGGTACTACTAGTAATTATCTTACCTTTCGCATCAAATTCATAATTTTCCTACGTACTCCATGCATGAACCATGCCAAAACCAAACTTCTCATTACTCTAGGGAAAATCGTTAGTTCTATCTATCGGTCGCCCCATGGAGCAGAACCAAATTTTAGAAGTTACAAGTTCAAAAGGAAAAGCCTGCCGTGTTTGTGTCGCACCCCCACACGGTTTGTCCGGCACGCCACTCAAGGGGGAATGCGTGTTGTGTTGCATTTTCACTTACAATTGGGACCGCAGTTGAGCAAACTGACTATCGGCAAACCCCCACCCCGCCCACCGCGCGATGGCTGAGAAAACAGGAGGGAGAAGAGATGGCTGTAGCTAGCACGGACTCCAAGAAAATTGGTGTCGGATGGGACTCGTGTGGGTGGCGTGTGCCGTACTGCTAGACATGAATGCTAGTTATGGCCCATGCCACCCCACTATATCGAGGTGCTGGTTACTCCACTATATCGAGTACGTAGAACAAATTTCCTGGAGTCCGTGCTCGGCCCTCCTCTATCTCTCTTCTCTGCCAGCCAGCAGACGCGCGGAGCCCATCGTCTGTTTGCTCATATGCGGTCCCACATGTCAGTGAAAACGCAAGAGGACCCATTGAACCCGCACATCTTTCACCTCGACGTGCTGGTGGTGAAAAACAAATCCAATAAAGATCTTCGGTGGCCGCTTTTGGAGTTACTCAAGAGTAGTAAGATTCTATTTATAGTTTAACCCAAGATGCACATCACGTGGCTTCACCTACCACTCTATTTTCATGCATGACACAGCCTGGATGCTGGATGTCCCACGTGTCGGCAAAAGGAGGAAGAACTCGATCAAATCTTTGGTTGTGCTCTCGGATTAGACTAGTTGTGCTAACTTAAAATTATATTGTGTAGAGTGGATGCAAGTTTTGGTATTGGGAAGAAGAGTACAATGATATATTGATAGAGCACAATTTAGTATATGTTCTAGCACTTTTAGCTAGCATAGAGGCTAGAGATGAGACTAGTGCACTTGTTGATAGAATAGAGGCTAGACACGTCTACTTCTTTACACTCGAAGAAGAAAGAAGCACGCAAGATCGAGCCTCCGCAGATCAACAATGAATGCATCGAGAAGGCACTAATCCAACTTACAGGAGCAGTTATGGAAGTTGGATATCTTCTAAAATGTATTCTTGTGGTTCTTGTTTTCTTTGGTCTTGCTTTTCTAGTCAAAATTTTGGTGATGTATTTCCATGTACCAAAAAATCAATGATGAAAAAAAGATATGTGAATAGTGCACGTACTCAATGACAGAGCACGGGATGGTAGCCATGGACATGGTCGTCCCTTTTGAAGAGAGTAGTAATAAATAACTTTGATGTGTCCCGTCAACTTGCAGAACGACGAGAAGCTTGCTTACTACGCCTTCTCCCTCGCCAACATGTGCGCGGTGGATCGTAGCACGAGGAGAAACTTTTGCTTACAAGCGGTGGATGTGCAGCAGTTCATTTGGTGTCAGATTGCCAGAAGTACTACTGTAGTACCATCATTATTGTTCGACTTCCGGAAGAGGAGAAGAGCCAAGCGCAAGGTCACCTACTAACCTAGTACAGTACTACTATAGCCAAAGCTGGTCCACCTTTTTAGAGCATGGTTAATAAATATAGGCGGCTCTTGCAGCGGCACATCATTTAGAGCAAGTACTCTCTTCGTAGGAACAAAGGAAGTGAAACAAAAGTTGGAGTGGATGCTAGATTGCCAATTAAAAGATGATTACATAGGGAAAAAATCCTATAGCATTCTATCCTATGAATCAAACGATCAATGTAGGAAAATTATGAGGGGGTCTCTCCAACAGTGTTCCTGGGCTCGCACCTAACATCACGGTGGTCGAACTTGGAGTCATTCATCTGGTACACGTGGCATCTCAGATCTGGACACAAGGTGACGCGACCTCTCACTTCCTGCGCCATTTGAAGCGGCGCGCCGGTGGAGGGCTAGCATACCCCAATATTAGGTTGGCTCTATGTGATGTGGCAACTTCATATACTAACCGAATGCTGGCTATACTACTATGGTACTCACACTCCAAGAAGTGACTCGAAAACCATTCATAAATTGAGTCTATGACATGCATTCGCAACTGAAATGTACCATTCATTAAATACAACAAGTCGTCAACACACAACGACAACGAGGATACATGTTGGATTATAGATTATTTCCAACAAAACATTCTAGCAAATACTAAAGTTTTCATCACACAACAAATAACAAGCAATGAAATGAACTTCAACTCAACCAATCCTCGGCGTTGGAAACGCTTGCTTTCAACCATAGGTGCTCTGGGAAGGGCCAGCTATTGTCAATATCGAAAGCAACGCAGGACTGATCATCCAGGCTGAAGCGGCATATATCAGGACCAGGGTAGGGAAGCACCGAAATGTCCGAGGTATAGATACAGTTGCTTCTCATAAATGGTAGTAACGTTGTATCAACAGCAGCTGGATCGCCTTTCACCATCATTGGATAGTTTGGTCCAAGGAAGAGCGAGTTTGTTCCAAGACTATCAATACTGAACCAGGGAGAAGGTGTTTGCGCTAGCACACTAGTATCCGTGCTGAATAGCATGCAACGGGTGTTGGAATAGGTCAGGAGAGGGCGACCATGGGAGACAACACCTGCTTCCTCAGTAGTAACAGTCTGAGTGCACTGTATACAGACAAGAAGAGGTGATCCATCGGAATTAGTTGCCAGGCGCCACTGAGTATATAAGTTCTGCTCCTCCTCATGCTCGTGATCATCACCATCGTCATCTCCCCCTTGCTTATAAATTTTTTCAAGTATAGGTGGTGGAATGTTCACAGGACCTTGGAAACACAAGAAGAAGGTTAATTAGTAAAGGGAAACTTGCTAACCCGCATGCATGTGGATGAAACAATTATAATTACGGTGGAAGACAAACATACCGAAACTACGAGGATCCCATGCAAAAACAGTGCCACGAATGGTGGCAACAAACACAAGATCCTCGTATTCAATTGCATCACAGTACACATCCGTGTATAGAAACTGATTTTTGAGCAATATCCATCCAGTCGAACCACGAAGGACGGCAACAAGCTTGTCGAAGATAGCAACAACTTGATAGTTCTTGTAATTCCAAGAGCGGTTGGGAACTCGACAAATTCATATCTTCAGTAGACGACAGTCACCATGATCGTATTTGAACGTACATAGATCATCTGTGTGCTCAACCTCAGGGCATTCGGAGATTTTTGGAAGTGGAATCCGCTGACGAGTGTACACATTCACAAGTTCCCAGTCACAATTGTACCCAATATAAACAACCCAATCTCCATTTGTGCCAGCCCAGGACTTACCCTTAAGCGATGGCATCTTGACATCACACGTACCATTATCAAGCGGCATCAACTTGCACAAGGCGAGGCCTCCGTCGTCCGCGCCCATGCGAACAGGCTTATAGCGAAGAAGATAAGGGAGATCAAACCGCTCCTGGACCCTTGGGTTCCTTGCAATGATGTTATTAGTTGAGTCGAGAATGGGCTTGAACGAACCTGCCATGCTAGCCGAGGTGATGACGTCGCACCGATCAATGAGTTCCCCCACCACG
Source organism: Triticum aestivum (assembly GCF_018294505.1). Lineage (NCBI taxonomy): Eukaryota > Viridiplantae > Streptophyta > Magnoliopsida > Poales > Poaceae > Triticum > Triticum aestivum. The sequence goes on from NC_057802.1 coordinate 158,982,378, forward strand.
TCATCTTTCAGATCGGGGCAAGAATAACGGGGTTATTTCCGGCTTGTTCCCTCCATGGAGAAGACCATCGAACAATTGCAGAAGGAAGGGTGAAGGAAAATGGAGGAGGGAGGAAGAGCATGCGACAACAGTTCCAAATCGAGAGGGAAAGGCGAAGAGTCGGTGGACGGTTGCTAGTTTTCCACGGTACACGAAGAGGCGCCCCGGCCTACACGTCCTTTCGGAAATTGAACAAAAGGACTCGCCGTCGTCTCACTGACACGTTGGAATGGGACCACATGTCAACGAAACATCGTGTGTAATTTCTCGTGCAAAATGCGATCTGGTCGCATTGGCCCGAGGTGCCGCATTATTTCTCAACTTTATTTTTTTAATGGCGTGTCGTTCAGTTATGAAGCACGACTAACTGGTACTGTTTGCAGAGAAAATATAAATTACGCTACCACTACTCCACCTCTAGTACTAGTAGTATAAAAAAGATATATAGGCTGGAGCGTCAGAGCTTTCTTGCTAAGGGCTGCCCACTTGCTTCTCACACTATCACCCTCTCTCCAGATCTAAAAAAGACGGCCTCTATCTCCCTCCTCACCGGTGGTCACAGATCCGCCGGGGAAGAAAACGACGTGCAGTGTTGACGCACTCGTCGTCGGCGAGCGAGGTCACGCACTGACGACAAGGCCGTCCTCTCAGACCTAGCGCCCGCGCGGGTTGGCCTCCGTCCCCAAGCTCGCTGTCATAGTGCGTGTGGAGGATGATGACCACGAGCGAAGCCACTTCCCGCCGACCCTCAGGTATGCTACCTCTTTTCGAACCATACCCTTGTTCTATTGCCCCATCTGCCATGTCACTGCATGTGGATCTTTTTCCACTCCACCATCTTCCCAATTTGCTATCCTCTGCTCTGCTGGTCACGCAGACGAAAACCTTAATTTCACTATTAAAGGAAACCCTACTTCATGCAGACTAATCCATGTCTGGGTTGAATAAGGAAAGGAAGGGAGACTGTACTGTCCAAGAGAGTAGGCATCGAACCCGCATCTAGGTTGAGAAGGGGAAAATCAGTAGCTAAGGAACGAGTCTCGTGTCTCTTGGTTGAAGAAGGGTAGAATGGCATGACAACGCAATAGAGAATGACCAGGTCAATCGGTTTGTTGTCCTCACATAGGAAAAAGGTGGCTAAACATAACAAAAATGGGACGTAATCCACATATGCTGCCTGGATATTTGTTGCTCTGGGCAACCATACCTCCCTCACCACTCTATGGGTCCGTGGAGGTACATCGTACTGGTGCGCCCACTGTCCGAATGGGCCTCGCATGCTCTTAGTCTAACTTTTTTGCTGTTAGTATAATGCCAGCAGTCAAGTCAAGCAATGCTACTTGATGCCACATTTAACTAATGCCGCACTCAGTCTAATGCCACCGATAAATTTAAGCAATGCCATTCAATGTCACTGGATTATTTCAGGGTTAGCTGTTGATTGTGGATGTATTAAAGATTTTTCAACTAAGGCATTCTAATGATGTTGCACAGCCAGTATACCAACGATGAAACTTGTTACTACCTTCATCAACCTCTGTTGCCTTATTTATTCCTTCAAAAAGGTGGTTAGAAACAGTCTTGCTACCTTTTCCCATTAAGAAATTGGAATGCTTATATTTGTGAGTCTATGCTTCAACTAGTGCCACTTTTATAGTAATCACACTTTCAATATCTATGCAAACAGGGATGCTCGAGTTTAGTGGAACTGCACAAAAAGTCCAACTGGTTCAACATTAGGAGCATGTTTTCTCCCAAACCTTTATATCCAATTGGTGGCACTATGAGCTGTTCATTAAGAAGGTACATGGTTTGCTACAATCTTGCTACTCTTTTTGTACTGTCATTAGATAGTAATACTAGTGGTTTGCATGTGAATTTATTGGCAGGGTGGACCTACATTGGAGGTGCAGGACATGATTCAATGACTGGATGCTCAATTTCGGTTGTATTGATTTCACTTCTTCCATCACTACGAACATGGATATCCTTGGTCTGATGAAGAATAGGCGCTATATTTCTGCTCTGAACAAGCAAATCAATTCTGTATGAAATTGTCCAGGGCAAAACATGACTGTATCAAATTGTCAAGTGCAAAACATGACAGATCTAAGCGGAAGAGACATGTTCAAACCAAAAATACAAGGTGGGGTATATGTTTACTAGCTGCTTGATATTTGTGCAGACAGAGATGTCTGCCCATTGCTATTTAGCAAACACACAAAGTGACCGCAATTTTGGTTGAACTGCACAAGAGAATAGTATAGTCACTGCATGCAGTGCCATTTGAAAATAGACACAGAACGATTGGATAGTCACTTCATGGACTGCAGAAAAGTAGTGCTGTACTATTTATTGGCCAACACTAGGTGCTTCATTGCTTTGGTCTGATTATACAATGGGCATCATTTTGCCTAAGTTAAAGTTTGTATTCCGAAAATAGTCTCGTTGTGTGATCAAGAGACGACCAAATCATATTGCAGTGGATGTTCCTCCATCATGTGACACCCAAGTTTTTATTTGGATTTTTCAAAAGGTTTTTATTTGACTTCAGGGGAGTGATCAAAAAAATTTCTTCAAGAGAACTCTCACTCTCAAATATTTTTCTTTATGGCACAAGTTTTATTTGGACCCACCCAAGATCTGTCCTTGGTCTTGGAGGTTCTTGCTTTTCATTTGGACTCAAGACAAAATGTTTTTCATTTGGGGAAAATAACTTTTGAAAATCTTTTTGGAAATGCACTATGGCTTTTGGAAAACTCCTTTGCCACTTTCAACTTTTCTCTCTTACCTTGGCCTTAGTGCAAATGCTCTCTCCCAACTCCTCCCTCACCTTTGGATCATGAATTGCATCAAATCCAGCAAGTTGAACCTCCCCATGTGATTTTTTTTCTTTTAAATTCGCTTCAAATAATTTTTCTGCCTCCTTTCCTAGCACTTGGAGATTTGCAAAGGGACTCCACTTTCTGTCTTGATTTTTGCCCCCAAACCTTTTTCCCCTCCTAGTCCTTTGAACCCTCAACCTAGAACCATGAAGATCCACTGGTCTTCAGTTCAAAATTTTCAAACTACATCTACTGCAAGTTTGGACCAGATTTGCCAAATTTGGTGAAATTCATTCAAAACCTCCTCCAAAAATTCCCAGTAAAATCAGGCAGCCTCTGGGTGCATTGAGTGGTCACCTCACCAAGTTACAACTCCAGAAAAATTTATCTCATAGCCAAAACCTTCTGTCGAACACCTGCAGTGCACTGTCTATGTCAAGTTCAGAAAGTTCAGAGATTCAGTCAGTGGCTTATTGTCGTTTTCTTCAGAGAAGGATGTCGATCAAGCCAGTACCATTGCGCCGCCTTGCTCCTCGTCCCCGCCCTCTTGTTCCTGCACCGCACGAAAGCATGGCGCCTTGCGGGCGTCGGCGACGAGCAGCAGAAGGTGCGCCGCCCCGTGACCGACGCCGGCGGCGGCTTTGCGGACGCCAGCGGGAGACACAGCGCCGACGACGCCACCCAGCGCTGCCCAAACCACCGGAGCTCGCCGCGTGGCCTTCCACTCCCCCGAATGCGCTGCCGCTCTCGTCGTGAACCGCAGGGCGCGGAGCGCGCTCTCTGCCGCCGTTGAGCCCGTGCGGTCACCTCACCGTGGACCGACGCCATTACGCCAAGACCGACCCCGTTTAGCTGTGAAACGACTCCAGTAACCTCCACTGATGCTGCCTGGCCGCTCAAACCACCTGCCAATCCACTGCTCCGCCGTAATCGCTCGCCGGAGATTCTCCGTTCACGGCCACCCCGTCGATCTGCCTATAAATAGAGGCCCCGAGCTTCAACCCGAGCACCCACCATCCCTGCACTCCCCCTAGAGCAAGCCTAGCCACTGGAAGAGCCCCGAGGAGGTCTCCTTCCTCGACTCCGGCCGCCGCGACCCGCCACGGGATCCAGCCCGATTCGCCCCCATGTGTGCTCCTCCGCCTCCATTCTCTTGCCAGTAGCTTCACCTTGCATCCCTCGTTCTGACCCGCGCCTCAATTTGTAGCTTGCAGCCCTCCACCGGAGTTCCCCATCCTCACCCGAGCCGCCGTCCGCCGGAGATAGTGTCGCCGTCGACGCAGTGCTCCCCGTTGGACGAGTCCACCACCCACCGACGCGGAAGAAGACGCTGAAGCTCTTGGTACCCTCCACTTCTCCTAACTCGCCGTGGTTCGATGCCGGCGTCCACCGCAGTCTTCGGGCGCCGGCGAGCTTTTTAAACCTGACAGGTGGACCCCGCCTGTCAGCCTCTATTCTATTCTCCTTCGAACCGTTTTCTGTTGGCGCCTTCGGGCAAATACGTTTTCCCCTTTGCGCTTGCGCATTCCCAACCGAAGCGTTTTCTGTTTTCTCAGTTAAAACCCTGGAACTTTTCTGTTTCATTACAGATAAGTCCCTGGACAGAAACCTTTATAACTTTTTAATAAAAAGGTATTTTTGAGTGATTCTTTTTCTGACAATCTTCAAATTTTGTCTAGTTTTTTATGGGATTTATTTGAAAAATATTAGGAAAAGTTTCTGTGCATGTGTGGGTTTTCACGTTAGTACCCGTTTCGTGATTGCCGTAGGTTCCGGAAGAGGTGAAGGAGCCGCGAACTTCGCCGAGCTAGACTCTGACTTCTCCGAACCAGGCAAGCATGTTTTGAACATTTGATATGACAGGTGTTTTACATGTTCACGTGAGAGTTTGTGCGTGGCATATGAGTGTCGGTAAATACCTTGTTGCTTGTAAGGCAACGACCCGGTTGTTTCAAAGTCGCGATGATCTCTGATGAGAGATGGCCTAATCATGTGGTGACATGAAGGGCGGCAAGGTGGTACTGTTGTAGCATACCAGTCTTGCGTCATCCGACTTTCTCTGACGTTAACGTGATTGGAGCCACGTTATCATTCTTTTCCCGCATGTTCCGAAGTTGCGATGATCTCTGATGAGAGATGGCCAAATCATGTGGTGACATGAAGGGCGGCAAGGTGGTACTGTTGTAGCATACCAGCCTTGCGTCATCCGACTTTCTCCGACGTTAACATGGTTGGAGCCACGTTATCGTTCTTTCCCCTTCCCGTGCTACCACATGTCTCATTGCCAGGATGCGGTTTAGTAAGTTGGTAACCTCTTTCCGTGTGCACACCAAACAGAGAGGCCGGGATGATGGTACCTTGGCCCAGGATTAAAGCCAGTCATCCGGTCAGGGGGCATGGGTGTTTCCGGTTGGGACCGAGAGGGGGGGCACCCCCTTAGAGCGCGCGTATAGAAATTTGATCCTATGCTACGCGAGGTTGTAGCCTCCCCGTCTCAAGGTTTATCTTGAATGTTGCCGAGGGTGATCCCTGGCTTCGGATGGTTGAATTGGGTGTGTACTGGTTAGACGTGTTTCTTCCAAAACACCGTAGACGGAACTAGTCCCCGTGACTACTGAAATCCGTTGGCTGTGGTTAAGTACAAACTCTGCAGAGTCAATTCTTTCCAAATCATCGTATCCATGATCAAGTAGTGTAAACATTATATCCATATCTATCCGTGTGAAAAACTTGTCCCCGGTGAACAAGCTCAAGTGGTAAATCCAGTTTTATTGTTATTCCTGTGGATGGACTAACTTTATATTTGTCGCATGCTTGTGATGATTTATGTTCCCGAACGGCTGTATGATTGAGCCGTGATATAAGCCCTTTATGTGACGTCGCGCAGACGTCCGACTATGGCGTGTACTTGTTTCTTACTCTAAATATAAGCCCTTTATGTGGTGTCGCCTCAACGCCCGACTGTGGCATTATTATTCTGCATTTTCCCTCTCGAGGAGTCTTTCAGACACTCGTTTGGCACCCGCATTATTATTCCGCATTTTCCGCTCGAGGAGTCTTTCAGACACTCGTTTGGCACCCGCATTATTATTCCGCATTTTCCCCTCGAGGAGTCTTTCAGACACTCGTTTGGCACCCGCATTATTATTCCGCATCTTCCGCTCGAGGAGTCTTTCAGACACTCGTTTGGCACCAGTATTACTATTCTGCAGTTTCCGCTCGAGGCGTCATTCAGACCCTCGCTTGGCACCCAGTATTTATTATCTCTATGTCTGATCGCACTGGTTAACTTGTTCATGTGCTTCATGTTTACATTTGTTATACCTTATGTCCGAACTGTCTTGCAAGTACTTTCATAGTACTCACCTGGCTTGTTGATTTGGCCAGATGTTGACGAGGCGATCTCTTGGATGAAGAGTTTGATAGCGCGTCCGATGCCTAGAGGAGTCCCAGTCAGTTCTGCGCGATCCCGGATATTGGTCACTTGTATTGTATACGCTTCCACCACCCGCAATAAGTCTTCTCGAGCCTCACTCCGACGCTCGAAGAGTTGTAGTCTTCTGGAGTCATATCACTCGCTTCGCGATGATATTTTCCACCACCGTTATTATCGTGAGTTAGTAGTTTGCCACCCTATCCGCCGTCTTGTTTTAGCGGCGTGCATGTAATAAATGGTTGGGCAGTCTCTGCTCAACCTTGTATTATATTTAGTACTCCTGGTATTTTTCTTCTGTGACCAAGATATTGTCTACCAGTGAGAAGGAATTCTTCCTCGCTGGTCCGTAAAAGGGATTGGTCTCTCAATAAGTATTTTATTGAAAAAACGGTCGTGACAAGCTTGGTATCAGAGACAGGCTGACTGTAGGAAGCCACTAGGTGCGATCGCTAATCGGTTATTAGCGTCTTTTGTGCTTTTTCAGCATTTTGCAATTGTAGCTATTTTCTGTTGGTCATCATAAATTTATGACATGACTACTCAGAATTTTTGCCTACTTTTGTAGATGGCTGGCAGCAGCTGTGAGAACCGAGTGTTCACCAACGTGCCCAAGGGGTTTGTCAAGCTCCTCGTCTCCATCACCAAACTCGCGATCGGGCCAGCAGCTCGCCCGGAGTTCACACTCTACCAGCACAAGCTCAGTGACGACGTGTCTATGCACCAAGCCGTGGTGCAGTTCAAGGGAGGACGATCTGCTGCTCGCCACTTCCATTTTGTGGGAAGGGCCATGCCTACGGAGAGGCATGCCATGCAGATGGCTGCCCGCGAGGCGATAGCTCGCCTTCGGGACATCCTTCGTACGATGAAGACTCGTCGCTACCGCTACCTCCCATGCCATGTGCCCTACACCAGCCACTATGCGTTCGCCTGCCATTGGGGAGAAAGAGATGAGGCCATCGAGATGGTTGTGGAGTATCTCAAGGCTCTGGAGGAGTCTTTCGACAACCTCGTAGATGATCTTGTGGCTGCCCGCATGGACTTAGTCCGGGGCGGTCCTGCCAGCAGGAAGGAGCTTCTCCACACGGCGCCGCCTCTGACATTCATCTCGTCTTCAGCCTCGTATGCACCGGCCGTTCTGGCCACTGCTCGCCGTCTGCCTACCACTGAGGAGTTCGACCGAGTCATCGCTCCTACTCCAGTCAGAGCCGCACCGCCTGCCGCACGCGCTCTACCACCAGTCGCCCCCGCACCATCACCGCAGCGCAGCGTTACGCGCCAGGAGCCAGCTAGAGAGGAGGTGGAGGTTGACTCTCCTGGACCGCTGAGCCTTGCCATCGGCAAGGGGAAGGAGATCTTCACCATCTCCGACTGAGAGCACCGAGTAGCCGCGTGTTATGTCTGCCTGTATGATGTGCTGTTTTATCTGTACGCTAGTTTGTATTGGTGTGTTTGCTGCCTTCTGGAGTAGTATGCTAGTTTTAAATAACATGTCAGGATTGTGTATGCGCATCCTGAGTGCTGTATCTTGTGTTTGCTTGTCGCATGTAAGTTTTATGATAAGCACTTCCTCTCCATGAAAAATCATTTGTGTTTCTTTGAAAACCTTGAAGCCTTTTGATTATTGCCCTTGCGAGATTTCTTTTCTTGTGCTGCACAGTTTTCTCATGGGTTTTGCAAATAATACCCCAAACTGGAAAAATGTCTCGCCCGTCGACTCGCTCCATGCCCAATCAGCCAGAAGAGGTTTACGGGACACAGACCAGCAACAATTTCACTCAGGGTCAGTCCAGCCAACAAGACAACGAAGCAGCACTGTCTCAAGTATGCCGTCTCTTCGAGCAAAGCCAGCAACAGCACCAAGAGATGATGAACCATGTCATCAATATGGGAAACCACCGTGAACCCTATCAACCACATTCCAAGTTATCCGAGTTACAGAAGACTCGCCCCTCAACTTTTGCTCACACCGATAGGCCGCTGGAAGCCGATGATTGGCTTCGTGAGATTGAAAGGAAACTGATTATTGCTCAGTGCTCAGATCATGAGAAGGTGCTTTATGCACCACAGTACCTTACTGGAGCAGCCGCAGCATGGTGGGAAAACTTCCTACACATGCATCCCAGGGAACACAACATCACCTGGGAAGAGTTCAAGGAAGGCTTCCGTGGGGCACACATCCCCAGGAGCATCCTAAAGATCAAGAAGAGAGAGTTTGATGACCTAAAGCAGAGAGGCATGTCAGTCACAGAATACAACGGTCAGTTCACCCAGCTGTCTCGTTATGCCTACGACGAGCACATGACAGAAAGCAAGAAGATGGACAAATTCCTGGACGGCCTGGCACCCGCGCTAAGATGCCAACTGATTGTGCACACCTTTCCGGATTTTAAGACGCTGGTGGACAAGGCCATCACCTTGGAGAATGAGCGCCGTAGTCTGGAAGATATCCGTAAGCGGAAGAGGGACAAGACGACTCTTGCCCGCAGCAAACGAGGCAAGACTGAGGTCCCAAGGACAGACGCAAGGAGATCCACGACTACTGAGCCAAGGCCCGTCGGACAGTTTCATGCCAGGGACAAGGAGTTCACATACCGTCCAGGGATCACCTGCTATGCTTGTGGTCAACAAGGGCATTATGCTAAACAGTGCCCGAAGCCAAGAGACTCGGCACCCAAGCCGAACAATGGTGGAAACAATCCCGCCCCCAAGCGCAACAACTTCAACCCCAGCAACAACCACAGGAAGGGTCACCTGAACCATGTGACCAGGGAAGAAGCGCAAAATGCCCCAGACATCGTGCTCGGTACGTTCCCTGTCAACACAGTACCTGCCACGGTTTTGTTTGATTCTGGAGCTTCCCATTCGTTCGTTTCGAAGAGTTTTGTTTCGCAACACGGTTTTCTGATACTTCCCTTGGAAAAATCTATGATCATCAAGTCCCCCGGAAATAAGCAAATCGCTCAGGGTTACTGCCAAGGAGTGGTCATTGAGTTCGAAGGACTACAATTCCACGCGAATCTCATCGTGTTGGAAAGTAAAGGACTGGATGTCATTTTAGGGATGGACTGGTTGACCACCAACAAAGGATTCATCGACTGTTTCAATCGGACAGTGATTCTCACTCACCACCACGGCAAGACTATAAGAGTTTCTGCTCAGGAAAGGCCACGATCACAAAAACCAAAACTGAACAAAATGGACATTGCAGAACTGAGAAAAGTTCCAGTGGTATGCGAGTTTTCTGATGTATTCCCTGAAGAACTACCAGGCATGCCACCAGACCGAGAGATAGAATTCAGCATTGAACTAGCACCTGGCACCGCTCCCATCTATAAGAAGCCGTATAGAATGGCACCCTCAGAATTGGTGGAGTTAAAGAAGCAGATAAAGGAATTGTTGGACAAAGGATTTATTCGAGCCAGCTCCTCACCTTGGGGTTCGCCTGTGTTGTTCGCCAAAAAGAAAGATGGGACACTGAGGCTGTGCATAGACTATCGAGCCCTCAATATGGTCACCATCAAAAACAAATATCCGATGCCGCGAATAAATGATTTGTTTGACCAGCTCGCACAGGCCAGGGTATTCTCAAAAATTGATTTGAGATCGGGATATCACCAATTGAAGGTACGGACGGAAGATATCCCCAAGACAGCTTTCACTTCCAGATATGGGTTATACGAGTTCACAGTGATGCCTTTTGGACTAACGAACGCTCCCACATATTTCGTCCACCTCATGAACAAAGTGTTCATGAAATTCATGGACAAATTTGTGGTGGTATTCATTGACGACATTCTGGTTTACTCAAGGACACCAGAAGAGCATGCTGAGCACCTCAGAATTGTTTTGGGAGAATTGAGGAAACATCAGTTGTACGCCAAATTTAGCAAGTGCGAATTTTGGCTAAGACAAGTTGGCTTCTTGGGCCATATACTGAACCAAGAAGGCGTGGCCGTAGACCCAGAAAAAGTCAAGGCCATACTGGACTAGAAGCCACCCGGCAATGTTACTGATGTGCGGAGTTTCCTGGGAATGGCCGGATATTACAGGAGATTTATTGAAGGATTCTCCACTGTGGCGAAACCTATGACACAGTTACTGAAGAAGGACAAGAAATTTGTATGGACGGAAGCATGCGAGCAGAGCTTCCAAGAACTCAAGAAGAAGCTGACAACCGCACCAGTCTTAACTATGCCAGACATACACAAGAGCTTTGAAGTGTATTGTGACGCGTCCCGAAAAGGTCTCGGATGCGTACTAATGCAGGATGGCAAAGTTGTCGCGTATGCCTCCAGGCAGCTGCGAAAACATGAGGAAAATTACCCAACACATGACTTGGAGCTAGCAGCAGTCATACATGCACTCAAGGAGTGGAGGCACTTTCTGTTGGGAAATCGCTGTGAAATATATACAGACCATAAGAGCCTCAAATATATTTTCATACAGCCAGAGCTGAATTTACGCCAACGACGCTGGTTGGAACTGGTCAAAGACTATGACGTCGGCATTCACTACCACCCAGGGAAAGCAAATGTAGTAGCCGATGCCCTTAGTCGAAACCCCAGCCCGGACAGTGACGGTCAGCAAAATTTGAGGCCTGAGTTTCAGCGAGAGTTCGCTAGGCTCAACATGATGTTAGTCTCTGAGGGCACCGTATCGAACCTGGAGATACAACCCACCCTGGTGGAACAAATCAAGAAGGCTCAACAGGGACATCCCAGCATCGAAGGCATAAAGAAGAAAATGAATCTTCGTAAGACTTCCGAGTTCGTCACCGACGGTGAAGGAACATTGTGGTACCGAAACAGACTTTGCGTACCTAACATTGAGGAACTCAAGCAACAGATCTTGACGGAAAGCCACACCGCTCCATACTCGATCCATCCTGGAGGAACCAAAATGTACAAGGACATCCAGGAAAGATTTTGGTGGCACGGTATGAAAAGAGACATAGCCACATTTATTGCTTGTTGCGATTCATGTCAGCGCATCAAGGCCGAGCATCAAAAGCCAGCAGGGCTACTCCAGCCAAACAGGATACCGGAGTGGAAGTGGGATGAAATAGGAATGGATTTCATCGTCGGACTACCCCGATCACAACGTGGGAATGACGCCATATGGGTTATCACGGACCGACTAACCAAGGTTGCTCATTTCATTCCCGTGAAGACTACCTACTCCACCCAAAGACTGGCAAAGCTTTATCTCTCTCGTATAGTTTGCTTGCACGGAGTCCCAAAGACTATAATATCAGACCGAGGCACCCAATTTGTCTCCAAATTTTGGGATCACCTACAACAAGCTCTGGGTACGCAGCTAGCTTTCAGTACAGCATACCACCCTCAGACTGATGGACAAACGGAACGTGTGAACCAGACCCTAGAGGATATGCTGAGAGCCTGTGTGCTCACCTATGGATCCAGTTGGGAAGAGAGTTTGCCATATGCCGAATTTGCTTACAACAACAGTTACCAAGCCAGCTTGCAAATGGCACCCTTTGAAGCATTGTACGGACGGAGGTGTCGTACCCCACTGAATTGGTCAGAAACAGGTGACAGCCGTATCTTCGGCCCAGACATGCTTAAAGAGGCCGAGGAGAAATTTAAACAAGTCCGGGACAGACTCAAGACAGCACAGAGCCGACAAAAGAGCTACTATGATCAGAAGCATCGTGAGGTCAGCTTTGAACCCGGTGATTCCGTATACCTCCGAGTATCTCCTATGAGGGGTCTACAACGGTTCAAAATTAAGGGGAAGCTAGCCCCAAGATTTATTGGACCATTTTGTGTAAAGGCACGAAGAGGCACGGTAGCCTACCAACTAGACCTACCCAAGGAGCTCTCAGACGTCCATGACGTGTTCCACGTCTCACAGTTAAGAAAATGTGTGAGCAACCCAGAAAAGCATGTACCTCATGAGGACATTGATATGCAACCAGAGCTCACCTACAGAGAAAGGCCGGTAAAGATTTTAGAAGAGTCTGAACGGAGGACCCGTCAGAAAACGACAAGATTTTTCAGGGTTCAGTGGAGCAACCACACTGAGGATGAAGCCACATGGGAAAGGGAAGATTTCCTCCGGGCAGAGTATCCATATCTATTTGAGGATCAGCAGAAATCTCGAGGACGAGATTTTTCCTAAGGGGGTAGGTGTTGTGACACCCAAGTTTTTATTTGGATTTTTTAAAAGGTTTTTATTTGACTTGAGGGGAGTGATCAAAAAAATTTCTTCAAGAGAACTCTCACTCTCAAATATTTTTCTTTATGGCACAAGTTTTATTTGGACCCACCCAAGATCTGTCCTTGGTCTTGGAGGTTCTTGCTTTTCATTTGGACTCAAGACAAAATGTTTTTCATTTGGGGAAAATAACTTTTGAAAATCTTTTTGGAAATGCACTATGGCTTTTGGAAAACTCCTTTGCCACTTTCAACTTTTCTCTCTTACCTTGGCCTTAGTGCAAATGCTCTCTCCCAACTCCTCCCTCACCTTTCGATCATGAATTGCATCAAATCCAGCAAGTTGAACCTCCCCATGTGATTTTTTTTCTTTTAAATTCTCTTCAAATAATTTTTCTGCCTCCTTTCCTAGCACTTGGAGATTTGCAAAGGGACTCCACTTTCTGTCTTGATTTTTGCCCCCAAACCTTTTTCCCCTCCTAGTCCTTTGAACCCTCAACCTAGAACCATGAAGATCCACTGGTCTTCAGTTCAAAATTTTCAAACTACATCTACTGCAAGTTTGGACCAGATTTGCCAAATTTGGTGAAATTCATTCAAAACCTCCTCCAAAAATTCCCAGTAAAATCAGGCAGCCTCTGGGTGCATTGAGTGGTCACCTCACCAAGTTACAACTCCAGAAAAATTTATCTCATAGCCAAAACCTTCTGTCGAACACCTGCAGTGCACTGTCTATGTCAAGTTCAGAAAGTTCAGAGATTCAGTCAGTGGCTTGCTGTCGTTTTCTTCAGAGAAGGACGTCGATCTCGCCAGTACCACTGCACGAACGCCTGGCGCCTTGCGGGCGTTGGCGACGAGCAGCAGAAGGTGCGCCGCCCCGTGACCGACACCGGCGGCGGCTTTGCGGACGCCAGCGGGAGACACGGCGCCGACGACGCCACCCAGCGCCGCCCAAACCACCGGAGCTCGCCGCGTGGCCTTCCGCTCCCCCGAATGCGCTGCCGCTCTCGTCGTGAACCGCAGGGCGCGGAGCGCGCTCTCTGCCGCCGTTGAGCCCGTGCGGTCACCTCACCGTGGACCGACGCCATTACGCCAAGACCGACCCCGTTTAGCTGTGAAACGACTCCAGTAACCTCCACTGATGCTGCCTGGCCGCTCAAACCACCTGCCAATCCACTGCTCCGCCGTAATCGCTCGCCGGAGATTCTCCGTTCACGGCCACCCCGTCGATCTGCCTATAAATAGAGGCCCCGAGCTTCAACCCGAGCACCCACCATCCCTGCACTCCCCCTAGAGCAAGCCTAGCCACTGGAAGAGCCCCGAGGAGGTCTCCTTCCTCGACTCCGGCCGCCGCGACCCGCCATGGGATCCAGCCCGATTCGCCCCCGTGTGTGCTCCTCCGCCTCCATTCTCTTGCCAGTAGCTTCACCTTGCATCCCTCGTTCTGACCCGCGCCTCAATTTGTAGCTTGCAGCCCTCCACCGGAGTTCCCCATCCTCACCCGAGCCGCCGTCCGCCGGAGATAGTGTCGCCGTCGACGTAGTGCTCCCCGTTGGACGAGTCCACCACCCACCGACGCGGAAGAAGACGCTGAAGCTCTTGGTACCCTCCACTTCTCCAAACTCGCCGTGGTTCGACGCCGGCGTCCACCGCAGTCTTCGGGCGCCGGCGAGCTTTTTAAACCTGACAGGTGGACCCCGCCTGTCAGCCTCTATTCTATTCTCCTTCGAACCGTTTTCTGTTGGCGCCTTCGGGCAAATACGTTTTCCCCTTTGCGCTTGCGCATTCCCAACCGAAGCGTTTTCTGTTTTCTCAGTTAAAACCCTGGAACTTTTCTGTTTCATTACAGATAAGTCCCTGGACAGAAACCTTTATAACTTTTTAATAAAAAGGTATTTTTGAGTGATTCTTTTTCTGAAAATCTTCAAATTTTGTCTAGTTGTTTATGGGATTTATTTGAAAAATATTTGGAAAAGTTTCTATGCATGTGTTGGTTTTCACGTTAGTACCCGTTTCGTGATTGCCGTAGGTTCCGGAAGAGGTGAAGGAGCCGCGAACTTCGCCGAGCTAGACTCCGACTTCTCTGAACCAGGCAAGCATGTTTTGAACATTTGATATGACAGGTGTTTTACATGTTCACGTGAGAGTTTGTGCGTGGCATATGAGTGTCGGTAAATACCTCGTTGCTTGTAAGGCAACGACCCAGTTGTTTCAAAGTCGCGATGATCTCTGATGAGAGATGGCCTAATCATGTGGTGAAATGAAGGGCGGCAAGGTGGTACTGTTGTAGCATACCAGCCTTGCGTCATCCGACTTTTTCCGACGTTAACGTGGTTGGAGCCACGTTATGGTTCTTTTCCCGCATGTTCCGAAGTTGCGATGATCTCTGATGAGAGATGGCCAAATCATGTGGTGACATGAAGGGCGGCAAGGTGGTACTGTTGTAGCATACCAGCCTTGCGTCATCCGACTTTCTCCGACGTTAACATGGTTGGAGCCACGTTATCGTTCTTTCCCCTTCCCGTGCTACCACATGTCTCATTGCCAGGATGCGGTTTAGTAAGTTGGTAACCTCTTTCCGTGTGCACACCAAACAGAGAGGCCGGGATGATGGTACCTTGGCCCAGGATTAAAGCCAGTCATCCGGTCAGGGGGCATGGGTGTTTCCGGTTGGGACCGAGAGGGGGGGCACCCCCTTAGAGCGCGCGTATAGAAATTTGATCCCATGCTACGCGAGGTTGTAGCCTCCCCGTCTCAAGGTTTATCTTGAATGTTGCCGAGGGTGATCCCTGGCTTCGGATGGTTGAATTGGGTGTGTACTGGTTAGACGTGTTTCTTCCAAAACACCGTAGACGGAACTAGTCCCCGTGACTACTGAAATCCGTTGGCTGTGGTTAAGTACAAATTCTGCAGAGTCAATTCTTTTCAAATCATCGTATCCATGATCAAGTAGTGTAAACATTATATCCATATCTATCCGTGTGAAAAACTTGTCCCCGGTGAACAAGCTCAAGTGGTAAATCCAGTTTTATTGTTATTCCTGTGGATGGACTAACTTTATATTTGTCGCATGCTTGTGATGATTTATGTTCCCGAACGACTGTATGATTGAGTCGTGATATAAGCCCTTTATGTGACGTCGCGCAGACGTCCGACTATGGCGTGTACTTGTTTCTTACTCTAAATATAAGCCCTTTATGTGGTGTCGCCTCGACGCCCGACTGTGGCATTATTATTCTGCATTTTCCCTCTCGAGGAGTCTTTCAGACACTCGTTTGGCACCTGCATTATTATTCCGCATTTTCCGCTCGAGGAGTCTTTCAGACACTCGTTTGGCACCCGCATTATTATTCCGCATTTTCCGCTCGAGGAGTCTTTCAGACACTCGTTTGGCACCCGCATTATTATTCCGCATTTTCCACTCGAGGAGTCTTTCAGACACTCGTTTGGCACCAGTATTACTATTCTGCAGTTTCCGCTCAAGGCGTCATTCAGACCCTCGCTTGGCACCCAGTATTTATTATCTCTATGTCTGATCGCACTGGTTAACTTGTTCATGTGCTTCATGTTTACATTTGTTATACCTTATGTCCGAACTGTCTTGCAACTACTTTCATAGTACTCACCTGGCTTGTTGATTTGGCCAGATGTTGACGAAGGCGATCTCTTGGATGAAGAGTTTGATAGCGCGTCCGATGCCTAGAGGAGTCCCAGTTAGTTCTGCGCCATCCCGGATATTGGTCACTTGTATTGTATACGCTTCCGCCACCCGCAATAAGTCTTCTCGAGCCTCACTCCGACGCTCGAAGAGTTGTAGTCTTCTGGAGTCATATCACTCGCTTCGCGATGATATTTTCCACCACCGTTATTATCGTGAGTTAGTAGTTTGCCACCCTATCCGCCGTCTTGTTTTAGCGGCGTGCATGTAATAAATGGTTGGGTAGTCTCTGCTCAACCTTGTATTATATTTAGTACTCCTGGTATTTTTCTTCTGTGACCAAGATATTGTCTACCAGTGAGAAGGAATTCTTCCTCGCTGGTCCGTAAAAGGGATTGGTTTCTCAATAAGTATTTTATTGAAAAACCGGTCGTGACACATCATGTGTGGTTCATTCCCATGGTTCCAGCTATTGGTGAAACCACTTACGTTTGCAAGAGTAATTGTAGACTTCACAAACAAATTTGTCATTCAGTCTGTACTGAATGTTGGCCAAGAGAAGCATCCATGTTAGTAGGAAGAACATATGTTTTTTCTAGATCTTTGCTTTTGGAGCTACATATTTGTATATGATCTGTGAATCTTTGAGATGCATTAACATGTTGATCTTATGTATGGGAATCGTACTAGTTGGTTTTACTTGTGGCTGATCTTTGCTTTTGGAGCTACATATTTGTATATGATATGTGAATCATTGAGATGCATTAACAGTTCCTTATATCTGTTCGCTCAGTGTTTACAAGTTACCGATCGATCACTAGCTAGCCTACTAATGCACACCTGGCTGTTTTAGTTGCGATGCAAGATCCGAAGTGGCAGTTTTTTGAATAGAAATGCCTACCTTTGAAGAAACTGACAAGCAGCCCTGAAGAAAATGCCATGCGAATCTGAAGAAACTGCTAGCAAAAACGTTCGCAAATGCCTTATCTCCCAGCTAAAGTTCATCAATTAATGCCCTCGGCTGCGACTCGTTGCATGCTGCTCCGCGTACTGGCTGCGAGCGATTTTGAGTGCCCGCATGCAGCCGGCCGTAATTAAGGCAGCTAACTGATGTGAAAAAAGATGTGCTTTAATTGTTGCGGGCCTTTTAAATCTGTGGAATCATTATTGACAAGGAGGGAGATGATTTGAGTGCACTCGTTTGACCGTAAGGCCGGCGTGCGACCCAGCACGGACGGGACGGCACAGTAAGAATTTTAGTTTCTCTAGTTTCCCACGGCAAGCTGGCGCGCTAAGCCATGCCTGCTTCATTATGCATTGAATTTCGATGACCGTCGCGCTACCTTCCGCTTATAAGTACTGTTTCTCGGCCTTCTATGGTGGCACCGTTACCCAACTCGCCCTATCCTCATAAGCCCCCACCGGCCCGACGTTGCTCGCCACTTATCCTCGCTCTCGCCACGTCCGCCATGCCCCCGCCCGTCCGCGATAGGCGTGGCCGGAGGCGGTCACCGCCGGAACTAGTGTTCGGTTTTTCACCGGAAGGCAGACGGAGGGAGGAGGCATTCTATCGATCTTTAGATGGCAATGCGGAGATCGAGGACTTGTTGGAGCGCGACCGCCTGGCGGAGGAGCAGGAGTTGTTGGAGCGCGACCGCTTGGCAGATGAGCAGCGTATCACCGATTTGCGCCGCCAGCGGGACATGGAGCAGCAGCGCACCGACGCTTTGAGTCGCGAGCAGAGCGGCCGCACGTGGGCCGACTACGTGAAGGTCGGCGCCCGGCAAATAGCCCTGGAGGCTGTCGGGCACGCACGCGTTCGCGACGCCGATTTTTACTAGCAGCTCGTCAAGTGGGTTTCCCGCTTAGAAGCCGAAGCTTCGGTGGACCACGCCGGCATGGAAAGGGCCAACGCGCGCGAGCAACGCGCCCTATCGCACCTCTGGCAAGTCCTAGGCGAGGCGGAGGACGCCGGTGCCGGTGTTTAGAGTGTACCGCAGATGGCGGCCGGCATCGTCTAGTTAGCTAAGAGTAAGTTAGTACTTGTACGCTACTAGAGTATTAGTGGAAGTAGATAGTTAACTTGGCTATGATGGTTGTCAACATGGAAGTTCAGTACTCTATATGTGGATCAGACCTGTTACTTTGCTCTGAATGTTGAATTTTCCGTTTGAACATATGGAATGGGTTGTTATTTTTTTAAATGGGTTGTATTTGTCCTCCACGGGTTTAGAGGCTGACTTGTGGGCCTACCAAGTTGACGCGTACACAACCAGGAGATGATTGTACGTGGAGAGGATGACAGCAGGGACCCGCCAAGGTCATGGTAGTACGCTAGCAAAGTGCCTCCTTATTTCAATCCAATAAAAAAATGGCTCCTCGTAATGGATTTCTGACATTTGGGTCCCATGCCGTTGTCAACGTAGTCAATAAACGAGAGAGTTGCACAGCGAGCGGCTGACATCAGGGACCCAGTAGCTCGCCCAGTTATTTTTGTTTTGGGTTAATTTGATAAATGCCACTCCAAATCTGGTGTTTCTAAGAAATGCCATTGCAATTTCCAAACTTTGAAAAATGCCATTTCATGCCATCCCCAGTGGCATTTTTCGAACTCTAGAGTGGCGTTTTTCAAAGTTTGCAAATTGCAGTGGCGTTTTCCAAAGTTTGCAAAAATTGTAGTGGCATTTTTCAAAGTTTGGAAATTGCAGTGGCATTTTTATGAATCGCCATATTTTTTGTGGCATTTATCTAATTTGTTTTTGAGACGGAAGCAGGGTGTCAACTGGGCTATGCGGGGCACTCTGGCATGTCTAGACAGCCTTCTCTTTTATGTTTACCACAGACCAGCCCAGTAGTTTTTTTTCTTTCTGAAAATGGCTAGCCCAGTTTTTTTGTGATTTGCCAAGTAAGTCGCTTTGTCAGGCCTATTGGGCTGCAAATCTTTCAAGACGAGGAGAGCTTCATTCGGTTGGACGAGAAAATGGCCTATCAGTAATGAGAAATGGGCTGTACATAAACACATCAAACCGGCAATTACTTTCAAATTTCTTTTTTCCATTTCAAGATTTTATATTCCATTAATTTTTATGCGTGGACAATTTGTTGGATTTTATATTCATATACATTTATTTTTTAAATCAGTTTGAATGTGACTCGAAATTTCAGGATTAAAAACAGTTCGGACCGCACCGAAATATGCAACATTTCGTATAATTTTTTAACCGTGGCCACAATATGGGCTGTAATGCTAACAAAAATAATATGGGCTCCAAAAGAAACCTTCAGAATTAGCAAATGGGCTGTAAATTATTAGAAATAATGGCAGATGGGTTGTATGTTGTTTTCCACAGATTTGAGGCTTTCCTAAAAAAAGGTTGACGCACAAGCAGTGACTGTTGGATGGCCATCCAACGGCCGTCGTGCTTCTTCAATCTCTGCTCTTCCTGCTCCAGCCGCTCAAACAAGCGCCGGCGGGACTGCCTGCTCCCTCCTCCCCGCGGCCGGCTCTGCTGCCGCACAGGACTCACTGCCCCACCGTACTCCCATCGCTGGCCTAGCCATCCCTCTACTCACCCACACCTGCTGTTATTCTCCGGCGACGGCAGACGAACCAGTAAACCCTCATACAGTCGTACTCCCCTCCGCGTCAGAAACAACTGCCGAGTCTTCCCTGCCTCCGTGTCGTTCCCTTCCTAGGCCTCACCGTCGTCCACCGCCCTGTTGCTCTCGGCGTGGCCTGGTCAACGTGGTCAACGACCGACATGCATCTGAAGTGGACTGTACGTGGAGAGGCCGACAGCTGGGTCCACGACCGCACGCAAGGAAATGCCTCCTTATTACGCGCAAAATAATGATTCTCCACCTGACATCAGGGACCCACCGAAAGGGCCTCTGTATTTCGCGAAAAAAACGTTACCGCCGCTGACAGCTTGGACCCACCAGCTATATCTTCGCACGCAAGGAAGTGCCTCCTTATTATGCACAAAAAAATGAATACTCCCCCTGCTAGCTGGGACCCACCATGGTGGGAGGCTGACTTGTGGGCCTACTAAGTTGACTGGGATGGGGGCCTTTGTCAACTTTAGTCAAGATGAACGATTCTAGCTCCAGTGACCGTACGATGTCCATCCAACGGCCGTAGTGCTTCTTCAACCTCTGGTCTTCTTGCTCCAGCCGCCCAAAGCAGCGCCGGTCGTGCCGCATGCTCCTGCCTCCCGTGGCCGGCTGTGCTGCCGTGGAGGCCTCACCGCCCCCTACTATTCCCACCGCTGGCCAGTCCCTGCGGCGATGGCAGCCTCACACCGCAGCCGAACCAGTGAACCCTCGTACTCCTCTCCGCGCGGGCTTCCACTGTCGCGTCTTGCCCGGCTCCCCGTCGTCCGCTTCCTAGGCCTCGCCGTCGTCCACCGCCCTGGTGCTCTCGGCGCGGCGTGGTCAACATGGTCAAGGAACGACTTCCATCGGACGTGGACTGTATGTGGAGAGGCTGACAGCTCGGTCCACGGCCGCAGCAAGGAAGTGCCTCCTTATTACGCGGAAAATAATGATTCCTCCACCTGAAAGCTGGGACCCACCGGACGGGCCACTGTATTTCGCGAAAAAACATTTCCCCCTGACTGCTGGGACCCACCAGCTACATCTTCGCATGCAAGGAAGTGCGTCCGGGCAAAAAAACGATTCGCCCCCCTGACTGCTGGGACCCACCAGCTACATCTTCGCAGGCAAGGAAGTGCCTGATAGTCGGGACCCACCTGGTCGAAGCGTACGTAGCGTTGTCATTCTGGTCGCGAACGTGTACGTACATATATACTGGTGGATGTAGAGGCGCGCACGTGTCGTAGTAGAGGCGCGCACGTGTCGTAGTAGAGGCGCGTACGTGTCGTAGTAGAGGCGCGCACGTAGCATGTACACGTACATACAGCGGCCAGGGTGCAAGAAAGAAAATACGGCCACGTATGTGTACATACGGGCGGGGTCTCGAATGCCTACTCGTGCATACGTACGGCCAGGGCTCGTGTACATGGTTCAGTCGGAACGGAGAAACAGCGTCGTCGTCGTGTTCATGGGGAGCCAACCGGCTGGGTCGGAACGGAATGCGTCGTCGTGTTCATCGGGAGGTCTTGGACGAAATAGCCTATGGAAACGAGGCCTGGCGTACCGCAGAACAGAGGAAACGGCCTTGTGTTCGATCGGCCACGTTTGAAACGGGGGTCCTGTTCATCAGGAGGGGTGTGGCGTACCGCAAAACGGAGGAAACGGGCCTGCTATGGTCGAAACGGGGGTCCTGTTCATCGGGAGGAGTGTGGCATACCGCAAAACGGGACTCCACGGGATACTGTTCATCTCCACCGTCGACCCCCTCCAACCTCCACGGGCTACTGTTCATCCACCGTCGATCTCCTCCAGCCTCCATCTGCGACTGTTCATCCACGGGCTCCTGTTCATCCAGCCTCCACCACGCACTACTCCACCGGCTACTGTTCAACCAGCCCTCTCCACGAGCTCCTGTTCAACCACCCCTCCACGGGCTACTGTTCATCCAGCCCTCCACCGTCTACTGTTCATTCTGCCCTCCACGGGGTGGTCCTGTTCATCCTGCCCTCCACGCGGTCCTGTTCATCCAGCCCCAACCGGCTCGATCGATCGGGGTCCTGTTCATCCAGAGGCAACACCACGGGGTCCTGTTCATCCACCCCCACCGGGAACTG
>NC_057802.1:159004616-159152922 GCF_018294505.1 Triticum aestivum
CATCGATCTGCTTCAGTTAGCAGCAGTAGCGAAGGAATCGCTTGATCGGGTTCAGTTAACAGCCATCGATCGATCGCTCGGGTTCAGTAACGCGTAGCCTGCAGTGCAATCACTCGGGTTCAGTTAGAGCCCAACGCCTCGCTCGGGTTCAGTTAGAGCCAACGCCTCGCACACACGCGCGCGTACGTGTACGAGAGAAACGTGCATCGCTCGGCCCCCGACCTCCCACCGTAACCGGGAACTCCCCGAAATTTTCCTCGCCCTCGCTTCTACCACAGTTTTTTCCATCATGGACGGCCCAAAGAATGTCATGCAGCTGCGTCTCCGGCCTGCCCAGGACGAAAAGCCCATTTTCTGTCATGATTTTTTGTCATAGAAGTAGGAGCCCACCACATCTATGATGATACCGGGTTTTGTCACAATTATCGTCATAGAAGTGTCATATGTATGACAAAAAAATTTCGTTCGGCCCAAAATGTCATGGATGTGTCTTTTTTTGTAGTGGTTGGATTGAGTATTATGAATCTGAAATTGCTTTGGTGCTATTTTAGTACATACTCTTTATAGATCCATCGGAAAGAATAACTTGGTGTTATTTTAGTACGAAATCTTGGATAGATCGATCGGAAAGAATAGCTACAAACAATTTCTTCTTATGTTCTCCGCTAGATAAGAACTTTGGAGTGATTCATCATCGCACATTGAGGGATGGTTATGTGATCCAATTATATTAGCATTGTTGAGAGATTGCACTAGCGAAAGTACGGACCCTAGGCCTCATTTTTAAGCATTGCAATACCGTTTGTGCTCACTTTTGTTACTTGCTACCTTGCTGTTTTTTATTGTTCCTATTACAAAAACCAATATCTACCATGATTACTACACTTTTATTACCATCTCTTCGCTGAACTAGTGCACGTATACAATTTACCATTGTATTTGGTGTGTCGGGGACACAGGAGACTTTTTATTATTTGGTTGCAGGGTTGTTTGAGAGAAACTATCTTCATCCTACGCCTCCCACTGGTTGATAAACCTTAGGTCATCCACTTGAGGGAAAATTGCTACTGTCCTACAAAACTCTGCGCTTGGAGGCCCAACACGTGTCTACAAGAATAAAGTTGCGTAGTAGACATCAAGCTCTATTCTGGCGCCATTGCCGGGGATGTGAGTGCTTGAAGGTATATCTTTAGATTTTGCAATCGAATCTTTTAGTTTCTTGTTTTATCACTAGTTTGGTTTATAAGAAAAATACTACAAAAAATGGAATTGAGGTGGCCTCATATTATTCATATTCATCATGTCTTTCTTGAAAATGATGGAAAGGAAAACTGTGCTCAATTGATAGAATAAGAAATCAATAAAATGTTTGGCAGAAATGATGAGCATGATTGCAATGTTATTAGTATGAATTCTTTGAATATCCATGATGCTAATGATATGCAAAGCTACAAGCTTGGGGATGATATGTTTGATGAAGATGATATTTTTAGCCCCCAAGTTTTGATGAGAAAATTTATTATGATGATCGCATGCCTCCTATTTATGATGATTATATTGATGAAAGTGGATTTGCAGAGGTCGTGACTTTATTTAATAATTAATCCACTATTTTGGAAGAGGTTGCAATTGATTATGACAACAAAGCTGCTATCTATGATGATTATTGTGATGACATGTGTGTTATAAAAAAAACAATGATATCCATGAGACTTGTCATGATGATTTTAATTTTCAATCTGATGATAGTTATTTTGTTGAATTTGCTCCCACTACTATTCATGAGAATAAATTTGCTTATGTGGAGAGTAATAAAATTTCTATGCTTGCGAATCATGAAAATAATGCTTTATGTGATAGTTATATTGTTGAATTCATTCATGATTCTACTGAAAATTATTATGAGAGAGGAACATATGCTTGTAGGCTTCTCACTAATATCAAGTTTCCTCTCTTTATGTTGAAAGTTTTGAAGTTGCACTTGTTTTGCCTTCCTATGCTAGTTCATGCTTATTCCCATAAATTGTTCGCTCACAAAATCCCTATCCATAGGAAGTGGGTTAGACTTAAATGTGTGTCGGGGATATCTAGCGACATATGCCAGGGGTGGCTTATCATGGATGGGGACAAGAGTACGTCGCCGGGCTCCACGAGCGGGAGTGAGCGAGACCGCATATGCCTAGTCCTGCTCTGTGGGGTCTCCGCATGATGACTATCGTCAATAGAGTAGCTACAAGATCGCTCCTTGAGTTGTTTCAGCTAGAGGAGGAAGAAGGGCAAGGCTAGCTCTATCTTCTCCTTCTAT
The DNA here is from genome assembly GCF_018294505.1 of Triticum aestivum. Lineage (NCBI taxonomy): Eukaryota > Viridiplantae > Streptophyta > Magnoliopsida > Poales > Poaceae > Triticum > Triticum aestivum. The sequence continues at coordinate 159,006,922 of NC_057802.1, forward strand.
GGCTGTGTGTATGATGGCAAAGGTACTAAACCCCCTGCATGGGGAAGCCTGGGGGGTTTATATAAGCCTACCTCCCAGGGATATAATGGTAATCTGGCCGGGTGTAGGACCCGGGCGTCAGTGTCTCCGAGCGTCGGCATCTCCGCTGGCTGCTGGGGCCCGCCGCTTGGTGGGTCCCGCCGGCTGCTGTGAACTCGGCCGACAGGTAGGGCCCGCTGCCTGGGGACCAGGTTGACTGCTTTATAATGTAGCCTCGCCTCTGATGACGGCGGCTTTGTCGGGGGGCGCATGGCTACAGTCCCGCCACCTGGCGGGTGCTCACTATAGCCACACCCCATCTCATCAGGTTAATGGCGCGCAGACTCCAAGGGAAGGGAGGGCCGCCTATTAGGAGTCGGCCCGCCCTCGACGCCATCTGCTGGGGATCCGCCGCCTTCTGGTGGCTTGCGGACAGGTAGGGCCCGCCGCCTGTGGGCCGAACCGACCACCCGTCGTGGGAGCGTGGCTCCTTCTGACGTAGGTGATGTCATGGGTCGCGTGGCAACAGTGTCGTGCCGGGTGAGGGGTGTCCGCTTGGTACACAAGCACTGTGGCCACGTTCCACCCTGGATTTGGGGGTGGCAGGTCGCACTGTAGCCACGCCCCGTCTCGCCATGGTTAAGTGGGTGCAAACTTTGAGGGGACGAGGGGCCGTCTGATAGGAGTCGGCTCCCTCGTGGCCGTCTTCTGATGTCTCACCATCTCCCAGCAGCCGGCCTCTTAGACCAGCGGGCCCAAGAAGTTAGCCATACGTCCGGGAGGTGTGAGAGGCGTAGCTAGCCCCGATGTCTTGAAATGCCATGGGGTGCCAATGAGGCTACTCGTGGTCAATTACTCCGACAGTAGTCCCAGAAGCTGGTGGGGCGCCGCGGCTGAATTCGAGGAGCCGCAACAGCTTCCTACTCCGAGTGGTCTGGTAATCTTGCTTCGTCTGTGGTCTGAAGATGCCGACTGTTAGGAGCCGGCCAAGGAGCGGTCGGCCGACTGGTGAATTCGAAACGTCAGGGTAGAGGCTGCATGGAGAGCCAGCCGGGTGACAGGCTTGCCGCCCGTTGGTCGTTCGCCTCGCGGCGTCAGCATACCAGGCCGGCCTGCCAGCCCACGCGCGTGACAGGACGTCGCCACAGGCCCGGGCCTGCCACTACAGGGCCTTGGCGAGCGCGCGGATCCACTGTGGCCGAGGCAAACGGTTCCCCTTTAGAGGCTCAGTAACTGCGCGCCGTAAAGGCGCGGAATATGCGGGGTCATGCGGGGCGTGGGTGCAGTTAATCCCATGCCCCCACGTTTTACCTCTTCGGCTCCGCCGTCGCTGGCCTATATGTCGAGGGAGGAGGGTGCGGCAGAATGCACGCGCGCCCTCCTCATCTTCCATCTTCCTTTTCCTCTGCGCTCTACTGCTCCACGCCGCCCCGCTGCTCGTCGCCGAAACGCTGTCGCAGCCCATCAATGTTCGTCCTCGCTGCGCCGCCGCGCCCTCGTCCTCGTGCGACTTCGCTGCCCCACCATAGGGCTACCACGGCCATGGCGCGTGGCGGGCACTCCGGGGACTGGGATGGCTCCAACGTCCAAGACGAGGACATCGATTTTCTTCGCGTGACGCGGAGGATTCCCGACGAGGAGTGCGTGGGAGTGCGGATTCCTCTGGCGCGGGGGATCTTGTCGGCGCCTGAGCCCGGCGAGTTTGTGGTCTTCCACAGCCACTTTCTCCGCAGCTTCGGCTTGCCGGCGAGCGGTTTCTTCCGCGCCTTCCTCAACTTCTACGGCTTGCAGCCGCATCATCTCACACCCAACACCGTGGTGCTCCTCCCCGCCTTCGTCACCATGTGCGAGGGCTACCTTGGAGTTTTTCCCACACTCAAGCTGTGGGGGCGATTCTTCTACCTCAAGCTTGGCACCGCGGCCAAGGGCGAGGCGGCTTAGTGCAGCGCACCGGCGGCAGGACCCGTTTTCCAGCTGTGGTGGTGCTGGAGTCGTCCAACTTGTGGAAGAAATCATATTTCTACGTCCGCAACTTGGATTCGACTCGGAACTACATCAACCTGCCGGGTTTCAAGGCCCGCCCGCTGAGCCACGGGGCAACTGGGGCCAGCAGCCACCAAAGCCGTTGCCGGCCGGTGTCACCATCATCCTCAACCACCTGCAGGTGATGCGGAGGTGGAAGGCCTGAAGCCGGCGGATCTGCTGGCCGCCTTCAACCAGCACCGGGTGCTGCCACTCCAATTTTGGCCCCACCTGATCTGTGAGGGCGGCCGCCGGGATCCGAGCCGGATGTTGACCAAGGAGATGCCCGCAGATGAGGTCGTTCACCACGTCAACTACATCTCCGGCAACCAGCTCTAAGTGGATGACCGGAGCTTTGGCAAGGAGCCCTACAGCTGGGCCAATCCGCCACCTGGGGTTAGTACTCGGCCTTCTTCTTTGTTCTCTTTGTTTTTGTGATGACCTTTATCAAGTCTAATCATCCGGGTGCTACGCAGCGCGCCGTCAGTCCTGATCACCGGTGGATGCCGGACCGGGAGCTCAGCGACATAGGCGACCCTGAGCTAGGGGCGGCCGCGCTGGAGGAGGACGATGCCACCAGGGGAGGCGGCGGCGGTGCGGGCGGAGCCGCAGGAGGCGGCGTGGTAGGGGATGTCTGGGGGTGGTCGGACGACGACGAAGGCGGCGACGAGCCACACCATGCTGCGGGCACCGACAGGACCGCGGCCGGCTCCTCGACAGCGGGGCCGACATCTGGAGCAGCCGGCTCCTCGAAGCGTCGAGCTGACGTAGGGATGCCCGGCACCAGGCCGAGCAAGAAGGCCAAGAAGTCCGCCGCCACAACCAAGCGGAAAGAGGACCTGAAGGCAGCCACCTTCCAGAAGATCCCGAAGCCGCGCCTGACGGTGTCCGCATAAGTGTCTTGGTCTTTTTTGCATTTTGTTTTTCATTTTTCGCAAACTTCTTCTTAGCTTCTTTCTGCCGTGTTCGCGTAGGGCCCCGCTTTCTCTGTCGCGAGCCCCATCCGGCTCGGTGATTGGGGTGGCAGACGGCTCCGCAGACACTTGTTGCATGGACCTGGTTGCCGCCCTTCGGGAGGCATCGGAGAGGAATGCGCGGGAGGCGCAAGAGGAATGGGAGGCCGCGGCCCGGGCGAAGGCGGAGGCGGCCGAGGCGGCGCAAAAGGAGGCCAGCGTGGCGGCCAAGGAGCAGGCGGACGCGGCCGCCAAGGCGCGGGAGGAGGAGACGGCGTCCCGCAGCAGGGCTCCAGAGTCCACGAGTCCGCAACCTGTGGAGCCGATGGTGTTGGAGGGCCAGGTGCTGACTGGTGGGGCTGGGGCCGACCAGCCGACCCTGGAGATGGGAGAGGTTGACCCTGTCGTCTCGGAGGCGAAGGTCCCTCCACGCGTGCCAGCTGCCGGCGCGCAGGGTAGCCGGCCCGAGGCGCCGCTGGTGCCGCCATCTGGCAGCAAGTTGGTGGTGGGCCCGATTCCCACGATCCGCTCTCCTACGCGCCAGCGCCCGGTGAGGGCGGCCTCGGTGCCAAGGCCGATGGAGATCGGGGCCGCGAGCTTGTCGGCGCCCGACTCCGATGCCACCAGCACCGCCCCGCCAGACTGGACGTCTGGGGCTGGCTCGGGTGTCCTGAACGTGGCTATGCAGGACGTCCTGACCCACTTCAACACCCATGACGCCATGCTCCAACAATCCATGTAGGTGTTTTTGGCAATGCGGACGGCCGTCCGGGTACGCTATTTGCTTCTTCTTTTTCAATTCTTGTGATCTTCCATGGGGCGCACCAGTGCACCCACTGTGTGTAACCCCCGAGTTCCGGGCCGGCTGCTGAGCAGGTGGCTCGGAACTTCAAGGTATGCTCCGAGTGCTGAGATCTTTTTTCTTCTGTTGTCTTTGTTGCAGGACTACCGCAACATCCGTGCGGCCACCTACAACTCTCAGAACCAGGAATTGGCCAAGGGGACCACTGATCTGAACCAGAGCCGAAGTAAGCACTTCGTCTTCTTTTCCGCGGGGGCACGTCAGCGCACCCGCTGGGTGTAGCCCCCGAGATTCAGGTCGACTGCTGAGCAGTCGGGCCGGATCTTCCGGCAACTACTCTTTTTTGGTTAGTGTTGACATTTCTCTTTTTTCTTGTCTTGGCAGAGGCCGCCACTGATCTGCGGAAGCGCCTGGGTGAGGTTGAGTCCGAGCTCCACACCAAGGAGCAGGAGCGCAGCCAGGCCACCCAGGAACGCGACCGACTGGCGAAGAAGCTGGAGGACCAGGCAGCGAAGCACCAGGCAGAGGTCCAGAAGCTGAAGGAGAGCGAAACCCTCCTCAAGGCTGAGTACGAGACTCAGCGCTCGAACTGGGCTGAGAGGGAGAAGTTCATGTCCGACAGCTACGGTGAGGTCGAGGACATGATCGATGGTAAGTTGATTCTTCTTTTATACATCTACCGGCTGCTGCAGGAGCCGGCCTCAAGCTTCTAAGCTCTTGCTTTTTCTTCTTGTGCAGAGTTCTTTCTCGGTCATTCCGTTGCCGTCAGCCAGGCCATCGAGGCGCGGCGCGACCAGCGGAGGAGGGCGGGCATTGATATTCCGCCGAATGCGCCTCGCAATCTTGGCGAGCGGCTCCTGGCCGTCAAGACGCGCCTGCAGCCGGCTCATCGCGCACTCCGCTGCCTGCAGCGTGTCGGGGCACAGGTGTTGGCCGCCCTCTGGCCGGACGCTCAAGTCCCCCGCACCCTCAGCCAGACTGCCGACTGGCTGGAGGCAGCAGTCGGGAACTTCGAGGCTTGGAAGGGTGCCACGGCTCGGGCGGGCGCTCGGCCGGCCTTGGAATTCGTCAAGGCCTGGTATCCGGGGCTCGATCTGGCGCAGCTGGCCACCTTTCGGCATGAGGCTGGACCGGAGCTGGAGGCGGTGAGCCACGCGCTCACCCATCGCGCGGCGGCAATCGCCGAGTACGCCAACACCTCCATCTTCATCCCAGAGCTGGATGAGGAGGGCGCAGAGGTGCCGCCCAACTAGTTCGGGCTGGACCCGGAGGTGGGGGAGGATTCGGCGGAGGAGATTGCCTCCAGCGGCGAGGGCGAGGAAGATGAGGATGAGGACATCGAAGACATCGCACCGGACGACAAAGCGAGCATCCGGCCTCAACCTGATCAGGCCTCGACCAGTGAGCCGTGGGATGTCGCGCCGACTGCTGCTGGTGCCGACCAGGCCGAGACCCACCAGTCGGCCACTCCACCACCCGGCGCCTCTGCCTTCACCGACCCGTCTGATTCGCCTGCCGCTCCTCTGGCCTAGGCGGCCATTTTATCTTTCCTGTTTTTTTGTCTTGTTACTTTTGAACAAGTTAGATTCGCACAGCTCCACCTGCTGGGGTGTAATTTCAAAACTCCATTGAATGCCGGCCTTGAGCCTTTTGCTATGTATATAAATTATTCTCGCACAAGTTTGTGCTCTTGCCGGGTTCTAGCTCGGTTTTGCTTTTCTGTTCTTTTTGGCTTTTTCCTTTACCGCCTTCCTTTGGCTGCCAGCCGGACAGCCGCTCTGCGGTCTGTGGCTGGGTCAGGGACTTGGCCGTTTAGGATAGACAAGTACTTCGGCCGCCTAGAATGTAGCTTAGTCAAGCGAGAAGCCGGCTGCTCTGCAGCCGGACGGTGAGGCGAGGAGCCGGCTTCGGCCGCCTAGAAACTGACTGAGAAGTTCACCTCCAATGTTGCAGCCCCATCGCAACAAGAAATTCCTCAGACTGAAGCATCTGCTCAGCCAACTGAAGAACATGCCAGCACTGATGATGACATTCAGGCTGCTGAAGAAAATGTGAGTTCCAGGTCTGATGACCGCATTCCAGCCGCTGATGAAATTGCCAGGGCATCCACTAGTGGTGCGCCTGAAGAATATGAAGAGGTCAGGGCAACTGCATCAGTTGTGCCTGAAGAAAATCAACCACATTCCTCTGCTCCTCCTGCGCCTACTCCAACTCCAATCCTTCCATCTGCATCAGATGTGAAGAAGACCAAGGCTGCAGAGCGTGCAGCAATGAAGAAAAGGAAAGCATAAGCTTCTTCAGATTCTTCAGCTCCGAAGAAGATGAAGAAATTGGCCAGCTCAGTTGCAAACCCCATTGATGTTGTTCCGATCTCAACCATGCCATCAAAGGACCTTGTTCCTTTTGATGAAGAATATGTGATCCCTAGCGGATCTGATGAAGAAAATCCTTCTGCTGCTTTGTCAGAGCAGATGGATGAAGAAATTGAAGTGGATGAAATCCCTTCAACTCCAGCTGTTTCCTCGCCTATGCCTCAGTTTACTGCTGAAGAGGTCGGCGTTGAAGAAATGGAAGATGAAGATGTGGACATTGGCTGTACCACACCAGTGATAAATGATGACTTTTGGGAAAGTCAGCACCCCAACTCTCCACTCCACACCTTTACAGCAAATTCCTCAGTCCCCTGTTGCTACTGAAGTACAAATGGGATCTGAAGAACCTCGTGCAACCCCATCTGTCCATGAAGAAATTCCAGCCACTAGTGCTGAAGAAAATGTACATGAAGAATTGAAGACAAAGGCTGCCACTAAAGAGGAACCAGAAATTCCTCAGCCTGAAGAACCTGAGATTGTGATTCCTGAGGTTGTAATGCAACTGACTGACACTCCTCTGCCCAAACCAAAGGATCCATTCTCAAGGAAGCAAAAGTTCAAGGCTAATGATTTCTTCGGCGAGCACGTATTCTTCACTGATTACAACCCCTATGACTCTGCTCGCATTAGGAAGAGGCGTTTCTGGACTGCCAGCCAGGCAAATTTTTATTCCTCAGTGCTGTTCAACAAAGACAAAGTCTTTGATCATGAGCACATTCCTCACGTGGATATGGAATCTCTGCCGTGCTTCGTGCCAGTCCTCAGTGTTCTTCACGATGCTGGGCTGTTAAATTTCTGCACTGATATATGTGATTGGAATGAAGAGCTTATTCTTCAATTTTATGCAACTCTGCACATCACCGGAGACTCTGAAGATGTGAATTCATGGGTGTTGGACTGGATGTCTGAAAATACTCACTACAAGGCACCATCTACTGAATTGCTTCATGCTTTGCCTCTCAGTCCTCCCCTTGAAGCTGCTCATTGCGTCTACAGTGAACCTGAGCTTATAGATCACTATATGCAAGTGTTGATGAAGCCATTGAAGCCAGGTCAAGCCCCAAGAACTAAATTCCTTGTGAAGGAATTGTTATATGTGCCTCGGACTGTCTATTGCATTCTGACGAAGACATTGAGTCCTATCAAGGGCCACGACTCAAATGAAGAAGAAGTCGTTGGAATCATGAAGAATCTGCTTTTCAATATCATTCATGGCGTTCCCGCCAACTTCCATGATTTCTTCATGAGGACTCTGGCCAATGTCGCAATGTCACCATTTGAGTTGAAGCCTTATGCACCTTGGATTATGAGATTCATGAGAACAAGGTCTTCACTCAACTACAAAGCTGATACACTGAACCATTGCAGCTACTTGCCCCCGATTGAAGTCCTCAAACAGACATTTTCCTCAGCTGATGACAAGGGCAAGGCTACTACTGTTATTGATGAAGGCATTCGTCCATTGGATGGTCAATTTCGCAAAGTTGCATCTTATTCCACCAATGATGACTCTGCCACCCATGACTCTGCCGCCAACGCAACCAAACCAAATCCTCAAGGCACAGCTCCCAGGGTGATGAATGACCGTGAGCTTCTCCTCAGTCTTCACCAGAAGGTTGATCGCAATCACAAATGCGTCAAGCGTCAGTTTGGTTCAATTCTTCACAACATGACTGCTACCCACAATGCAGTGAAGAAAAACCATTACTACCTTCATGAAACCCTCAACTGCACCTGGGCTGTTCTGTCTCACATTTATAGCGCAGAAGATCTGAAGAACATGGGTCTCAAGGACTTTGACTGGTCTGCACCTCCACCGAAGAAATACAAGAAGGTCAAGGTTCCTTCCTTGGTGGCCAGCTCCTATTCTTCATCGCGTGACACTGATGAGCATGAAGACTTGGACGACACTGCGGCAGGCCCTACATCAACAAACGACCCCAACAACGCTGGCGCTCCTTCATCAACTTGATATTCTTCAGGGGCGTTAGTCCTCATTTTCGAACCTTTTGGTCATTCGATGACAAAGGGGGAGAAATTTGAGTTAGTCTTCAAGTGGGTCTATCTTTTATGGGCGTTTTTTTCTAAGTTACAACTCTCGTTCTTCTGATCACTTTGTTGGATCAAGTTGTAAACTTAAAACTCTATGGTGGCCTGATACTTTTGCTGTTTTTTTCTGCATGCTTATTCCTCGTTAATGTTATTGCACGCATGCTGAATTACATCAGTCACCATATTTCATCATGCATTTCAAATTCTCATATATTATGTCAAATGCGTGTATGAATTACAAGATATAGGGGGAGATCTCCATGATTCAACTCTTCAAGTGTGCATTGCTTCAAAAGCAAATTCCTCACTATGCACATCTTCAGGGGGAGTTCTTCTATATCTTGCAATCAAATTCCTCAATATCAGTATTTACACTTCATATGTTTATCCCCGTTGAAAACTTAACCTATATTGTCATCAATCACCAAAAAGGGGGAGATTTTGAGTGCATCTAGTGCCCCTTAGTGATTTTGGTGTATTGAAGACTTATAGGTTAAGGGACTAATGTGTTTATGAGTGTACACAGGTCTATAAGTCTATGAGGAGTTTGATATTTACAGAGAAAGTTGACCCCCAAAAATGAAGTTCTTCGACTGAAGACTTTGGATTTCTGAAGACTTTCTGAAGACTTTGAAAGTGAAGAAATTGGTGTGACCTTGAAGACTTGGTATTCATTTGAGGAACATGAAGCGTGAAGACTTTTATTTTCGTAGTTTCATTTTCTCTTTCTTGAGTCATAGGAAACACCGTACTGTTAAAGGGGGTCGAGGAAATACTAAGGAAAAATTTCCATGTGATGGTCAACTCAACATCCTACACCTACCAATCCCTTCGAGTGAAGCCATTGGAAATCTCATACAGTTCAATCATATTCTTTAGTGACAGAGACGAAGTTCTTCTGGTCTCTGAGGAATTTGTTCGGACCGAGGAGTTAGGAATTCGCCAGTGCGGATTGCCTACACAGTGAGGAACATGATAGCCCTGAGGAATATGATACTCAAATTTCCGACCGTTGCTGTGCTATGCGCCAGCTGTCCCAAAATATCTACCCACCTAACGGTCATATCATTGAAGGGCATTTATGTCTTATCATGTCGGGCTGCTCCCTAGGCTATAAATAGCCGCCCCCTACAACCACTAGCTGGTTGGCTGCTCCGAGAGAAAGTGACATTTGTCATTTGAGAGCATCCCATCCTCCGAGGACTTTGAGCGAAAATCATCGAGTGAGGAAAACCCCAAACCCAAACACCTACAAACCCAAAGTGATTGAGCATCACTGAAGAGATTGGTCCTGGGTGGATCTGGCGCTTGTTACCTTTGAAGACTGTGCTTCTTCCAGACGGTTAGGCGTCATGGTCTAGAGCATCCAAGAGGAATTGTGGATCGCCGAGTGACTGAGTTTGTGAAGGTTCGGAAGTCACCTGAATACTTACCACGAGTGATTGGGCGAGGTCTGTGTGACCTTAGCTCAAGGAGAATACGGTGAGGACTAAGTGTCCTGGACTGCGTGTTCAGGACTGGGTGTCCGGGACTGTGTGTCCTCAGGTTTAAATACCTAGCCGCTCCAACCAGATGTACAACTGAGACAGCAGTTGGAACTGGTCTACCAAATCATTGTCTTCACCAAGCTTACTGGTTCTATTTCCTCAACTCTTTCATTTCCTCATAACTGTGCTGTGTGCTTGTTCATATATGTGTTTGAAGAATTTGACTGAAGATTTTCTCAATTTCCTCAGTTCAATTTCTTCAGTCTGTTTGTCTTCATCCTGTGTTATCCTGTGTTTACGCTTTCTGTACTCTGTGCCTGTCTTCATTTCATCATGATGACCATGCTTGTATCCTGTTATGTTTACTTATGAGTACTTATTCCGCTGCAAGTAGTTCTTCACTAAGGAATTTCCTCACCCGCAAATTCCTGAGTGAAGAATTCATAAAAGTCGCCTATTCACCCCACCCCCTCTAGTCGATATAACTAACTTTCAATTGGTATCAGAGCAAGGTACTCCCTTGTTCTGTGTGATTTTAGTTTAACCGCCTGGAGTTTTAGTTATGTCGACCGCAGGTATGAAGAAAGTGACATGCCCCATCTTTGACGGTCATGATTATCCCAAGTGGAAGGCCATGATGAGGAAGCACCTAATGGCACTGAACAGCGAGCTATGGACCGTCACTGAGATTGGTCTTACCGATCTATGCAAGATGGTGGACACTGATGATATTCGCAAGTACACTCGACTTGACTTCATGGCAAAGGATATCATCTGTTCCTGCCTAACCAGATATGAATTCAGGAGCATTATGCATCTTTGTAATGCAAAGCTTATCTGGGACCGAATCTCTGATGTCTATGAAGGTCATCGAACTTGTCATGATCCCTGGTTTGAGGATTTCAAGGAATCACTCAAAGCGATGACTTTCGAACCTGAACCATCATCTTCTGCACCATGTCTCATGGCAAAAGGTGCCAAGGTAACCGAATGTTCCTCATCCGAGTCTAGTGATGATGAATCCGATGATGATTTTGGACCTAGCTATACGAAGCTTGTTTGTATTGCCACTAAACAACAAAAGGCCTTGGAAAAGGTTCAAAACATGCTAGATAAAAGTGATGATATGTTGGGTGAAGAAATGGATCGCACTAAAACCTTGACTGAAAATCTTCAAAGACTTCAGTCTAGATTTGACAACCTTCAAGGTCATCATAACACTCTCTTATCTGATCATGAGAAGCTTTCTTATGAATTTCTTCAAAGAAAGCAAGATCTTGAGAAGCTAAGAGTGGGTTATGAAGATCTTCAGAAGGAGCGCGATTCATTACTTGCTCAACAAATCAGCGCTGCTCAGGAAGAATTTTTTCCTCCATGTTTGAAATGCATTGAACGTGAATCTGCTAATTCTTCACCTGAATGTTCAATTGCTTCTAATGCTACAAATTCTTCAACTGTCTCTGCTATCACTAATTCCTCATCTGATGACATTGCTAGTATCACTGACGATGCAGGGCTGAAGGAATTGTACACGACAGGCATGTACAAAAGCCTCAAAGGGCATCAGACTCTTTGTGATGTGCTTAAAAAGCAGATCCTCAACAGGAACCCTAGGAAAGAGGGTATTGCCTTTGAGAGGAAACTCAATGCTGATGGTACATATTGGAAGCCTGAGCAGTACCCCAAAACCTCATGTGTATCTGCAAAGGGACCTCCAGTTGATCCATCTAATTTATCTGGCTTTACATGTGAATCTTCTCATTCTTCTGATGAGTCATTTGACTCCAACTATAAACTATTTAAAAATCAGAATGGTGAAGTATTTGCTAGATATGTTGGCACTAACTGCAGGAACGGTTCTCCTATGAAGAAAATCTGGGTTCCCAAAAGGTGCCTTGAAAGTCTTCAGGTGAATGTCCTCATGACACCACCTGTGAAGAATAGGAACCCCAGATCAAATTCTTCATATGGATCCAAGTCCTCATACGGATCGAATTCCTCACGTGGATCATATTCCTCAAAAGGATCAAAGTCCTCATATGAATATCATCGTGCTAACAACTCTGTTTCGCAGGGAAGAGCCAAGGGCTATGAATATGAGCATTATTCTTCTAATCATTATGTTCATAAGTCCTCGAAGAATTTCTCTGCTTATTCCTATGCTTACCCTAACTCCTCTTATGTGAAACGAAATGGATTAGCTTCTATGCCACCTTTCTCGTATGGAGCTCGCAGAGTGATGAACTCTTTGCCACCCCTTCAGATGTGGGTGGTGAAGAAAAAGAACTAATATCTTCTGCAGGGTCAGGTCTCCAAACGTGCGTGAACGTCTGAAGAATTTGCTGGAGACCTGAAGAGTGCCTGAAAGGACGCAGGCTAATCATGAAGAAATGAACTTTCATTTCTCACGTCCTCATACTGCTTTATCTGTTCTATTACTTGATGAAATTGATCTGATGAATTGATCTCATATTCTTCACTGATGAAGTATATGAGTTCATAAGTTGCACTAATTCATCTGCGGGATGATCAACCCAAAGCCACTGAGTGGGTCCTCGATAGTGGATGCACAAATCACATGACTTGTGACAAGAATCTATTAATGGATGCTCCCTTATCACCATCGCATCTGAAGCATATCATCTTCGCTGATAAAGGCAAAAGTCAGGTATTGGGTCTAGGTAAGGTTGCGATCACAAAGGATCGACACATGGACAAAGTCATGCTTGTCGAGTCCATAGGATACAACCTCATGTCTGTCTCAATGCTTTGTGATCTTGATATGGTTGTTGTCTTTGGCAAGTATCGTTGTGTTGTGGTTATGGAAGCTGACAATTCCAAAGTCTTCGAAGGCTTTAGGAGAGGAGACTTGTATATTGTTGATTTCTCTACAGGACCGCAACCAGCCGTGTGCCTACTTGCAAAAGCTTCAGAAGGCTGGCTATGGCATCGACAACTTGGTCATGCAGGCATGAGGAATTTGCACATGCTTGCGAAGAAGAAGCATGTCATTGGCATTGAGAATGTCAAATTCCTCAAGGATCACTTATGCGGAGCCTGTGAAGCTGGAAAGATGACCAAGGCTAAGCATCCAACGAAGACTATCATGACCACTACCCGACCATTTGAATTGCTTCATATGGATCTCTTCGGTCCTAACCATTATTCTGCAGTCACAAATGATGCATCTCTCTATGGCTTTGTTATTGTTGATGATTACTCTCGTTACACTTGGGTACATATTGTCACTTACAAACATGAAGTGCAAGAAGTCTTCAAACGATTTTCCTCGAGGGCTTCAACCAACTTCGGTGTGAAAATCAAGCACATCAGAAGTGACAATGGAACTGAGTTCAAGAATTCTGGTCTTGATGACTATCTTGATGAACTTGGTATTACTCATGAGTTATCTGCTCCTTATACTACTCAACAGAATGGCGTCGTGGAGCACAAGAACAGAACTCTTGGTGAGATGGCTCGCACTATGCTTGATGAGTACAAGACGCCTCGTCACTTCTGGATTGAGGCAATTTATATTGCGTGCCACATCATCAACAGGGTATATCTTCACAAATTCTTCAAGAAGACTGCCTATGAACTCCTCACTGACAAGAAACCCAATGTGAGTTATTTCAAAGTCTTCGGTGCTAAATGTTGGATTAGAGATCCTCATCACAATGCTAAATTTGCACCGAAAGCACATGAAGGTTTTATGCTTGGTTACGGAAAGGACTCGCACACCTACAGAGTCTTCAACAATGTTCTTCACAAGGTTGTTGAAACTGTAGATGTGCGGTTCGATGAAACTAATGGCTCACAAAGAGAGCACCTACCCTCTGTGATAGATGAACCAGCACCTGAGGAAACTATCAAGTTCAAGGCTACTGAGGATGTCATTCCTACCGAAGAATCTGCTGAAGAATTCATTCCAGAACGTGAAGAACGTTGAGCTAATGCACCTGAAGAAAATGCTGAAGAAAATGGTGCCGAAGAAAATGCTGATCAAATTCCTCGACGACAACCAGCTCATCCTCGCGTTGCAAAAGAAGTGCAAGTTGAAAAGATCATCGATGACATTGAAGCACCAGGTCCTCTCACATGCTCAAAAGCTTCAGATTTATCTAACTTTTGTGGGCACTATGCTTTTGTCTCTATCATAGAGCCCACTAAGGTAGATGAAGCATTTCTGGAGCCTGAGTGGATTCAGGCCATGCAAGAAGAATTACATCAATTTGAGCTCAACAACGTCTGGGAACTGGTTAAACGTCCAGATCCTCGCAAGCACAATATCATTGGCACAAAGTGGATCTACCGCAAAAAGCAAGATGAAAATGGCCTTGTGGTGAGGAATAAGGCATGGCTTGTAGCTCAAGGCTACACACAGGTTGAGGGAATTGATTTTGATGGAACTTTTGCACCTGTTGCTAGACTTGAGGCTATTCGCATATTACTTGCTTATGCTAACCATCATGATATCACTCTATATCAAATGGATGTGAAAAGTGCATTCCTCAATGGTAAGCTTGAGAAAGAAGTATATGTTGCTCAACCCCCAGGTTTTGAAGATCCAAAGCATCCTGACAAAGTCTTTAGACTCAATAAGGCCCTCTATGGCCTCAAGCAGGCCCCTCGGGTATGGTATGATACTTTGAAGGAATTCCTAATGAAGAAAGGCTTCAAACCCGGTTCACTCGACCCTACTCTTTTCACTAAATCTTATGATGGTGAATTGTTTGTGTGCCAAATATATGTTCATGATATTATCTTTGGCTGTACTGACCAACGTTATAGTGATGAATTTGCCTATATGATGAGTGAAGAATATCAAATGTCTATGATGGGAGAATTGAAATTCTTCTTAGGTCTTCAAATTCGTCAACAGCGCAATGGCATATTCATATCTCAGGAGAAATACCTCAAGGATGTACTAAGGAAATTCGGCATGCAAGATTGCAAAGGCGTCAAAATTCCGATGCCCACAAATGGCCATCTGTGCACTGATGAAAATGGTATTGACTTCGATCAAAAGGTATACCGCTCCATGATTGGTTCTTTATTGTATTTATGTGCAACTAGGACAGATATTATGCTTAGTGTTTGCATGTGTGCCCGATTTCAAGCTACATCGAAGCAATCACACCATAAGGCTGTGAAGGATATTCTTCGATATCTAGCTCACACACCAACACTTGGATTATGGTACCCCAAGGGCTCGGCTTTTGATCTCATTGGATATTCTGACTCTGACTATGCTGGTGATCGTGTGGACTGCAAGTCAACGTCTTGTACATGTCATTTCCTCGGACGATCTTTGGTCTGTTGGTCCTCGAAGAAACAGAACTGTGTATCACTGTCTACTGCTGAAGCTGAGTACATTGCCGCTGGTTCTTGCTGTGCTCAATTGCTGTGGATGAAGCAAACTCTCAAGGACTATGGCGTCAACATGAAGAATGTGCCTCTCTACTCTGACAATGAGAGTGCCATCAAGATTGCTCACAACCCAGTTCAGCACTCGAAGACAAAGCACATTCAGATTCGTCATCATTTTCTTTGCGATCATGTGTTGAAGGGCGACATTTCCATTGAGCATGTGAAGACTGAAGAACAGCTAGCCGATATCTTCACAAAGCCCTTGGATGAGATGAGATTTAGCAAGTTGCGGTGTGAGCTAAATATCTTAGAATCTTCGAATGTTCTTTGAAAAGGACACTCATCCTAACACTTATGCAAAATTGATGACTTAGATGTGCAACACATGAAGAAACATTTTTCTTCAATCAATGAAGAGTAACACTCTAAGTGTGAAGAAATTAACAAAGAATTTGATTCTTAGAACCCTACGACAATTGTATGCGATGTCTGAAATCATCATTCTTATACGGTGGGTCACGCCACCACCAAAAGTTGAAAATCTTCAGTTTGAATTTTTCCTCAGTGAAATTCCTCAGTTGTTCATTTTCTTCAACTTTGCATTGTCTTCACTGTTTCCGTCGTTTTTCTTCACTGGCTATATATATATATATATATATATATATATATATATATATATATATATATATATGTTTATGTCCTCTAGAGCATTCACTTATGGCTAATTCTTCAAGTTGCTTTTTCTGCTAAGTGAATGTGATCGGACCCTTCCCCCCTCTATGCTAAACTCAACCCAATCTTTTCACAAATTCTTCATGTGCGTTCTATTTGAAACTCGTTCAAAATCTTCAGTGTGTCCTTGTCAGCTGAAGAATTTGCGAACGGAACATTAAAACTTATCTTATCCAAATTTTCGGCTATGCCGCTCAAACCGTTCCGCATCCCACGAAATACTTATCTGTTCACCCACGATCTAACACGATTTCCACTTCTCAGTACGTGGGTGACACATGTCAAGCAAATGAGAAGGGTCAGGGGCACGTTCGTCCAAAATCTTCGGGCGAACAGTTTTTCACCGTGGCTATAAATACCCCCTCTGCCCTTCCTCACTTCCTTTACTCCGCTCGACCTCTCTCCAGCTCGAGCTTCTCAAACCCTAGCGCCGCCACTACTTCATCGTCGCCGGTGAGGAAGAGCTTCACTGCCTCGACCTCGTCGCCGCCGTACTCGCGCCGGCCGCGAAAATCTTCACTCCGCCGCCGCCGTAGCTGTCTTCCTCCGCCGAGTTAGGGCGTCGAAGATCTGCACTAACGAACTTCACATCTCCACATCCCAGTTCGTCGTGTTCTTCATTCAGGGTAATTAAAAGTTACTTTTACTGCCCTCTTTGATTCAAATGATTTCTACAAAATCTTCAAAGGTGTTTATTCTTCACACACTAAACACCTCACATGTCATCTTTCTTGATTCGTTTCTCTAAGCAATAATTTTTCTTCAAGATTCCTCAATTGTGTGGATCTTCGATCTATACAACTCTGGAACCTAAGACAAAGAACGCTTAGTGAAATTCTTCAAGACTCATCTGGTCAAATTCCTCAAACTTGTTCTTTTTGAAAAACCTTCTGAGAACGCATATGACCTCTCCAAATTCCTCGCAACTATACTCTGTTCACAGGTACTCATGTCCGCTGCTGAATCTCTAGGTTCTCATCAACTTAACTCATTTGCAGCGTTCCTCGAAGAAAAGTTGCATACTTCTTCAGAGAATTCAATTGTTCAAATTCCTCATCTGAAGAAAATGGCTGATGGAAAGAAGCCACAGAAAGGAGGAAAGAGGCCTGAGGTCAACATTGCATTTGAAATCCCTGAGGACATCTATGCTGGGTACTGCACACCCCCTGAGGAAGATAAAAATCAGCGCAAGGTGCGCATTCAGAAGATAGAGAGGAGATGGGCAAGAGAGTGGAGGGAGTACAGATATGTTACTCCCAAGTATATGAAGAAATTCACACTCTATCCTCCATGCCCAAGACCTCCATTGTCACCTGGCCTAGAAGCAGATCCCACCAGCCTCAAGCGCGGTGAGGATTATCCTGATGAATGGGCCAAGCGCTAGGCCAAGATGGCTAGACAAGCCAGAGAAGCAGTGAGGAAATTCAATGAAGACTCTGCTGCTGCCGCTGAGGCCTTTGTCAAGCTGAAGAAATCCATGGCAAAGAAGCCTGCACGTAAGCCAAGTGCTTCACCTTCAATGTCATTAAGGCCAAGTTCCTCAGCAATGCCCTCACGGCCAGAATCCTCAAAGCCCTCACGGCCAATTCCTCACGCTGCTCCTGCTCCGACCAAGTCCTTAGCGCCTGTGCATCTTGCCACGTGCCAAAGGACTACAGGAATCTCTATTGCCTCAGGAGCTTTAGCTAGTTCCTCAGCTGCACCAAATTCTTCAACAGGACCCTCTCTGCTAAAGACAGAGACCACTGCTGGACGAGGTTCTCGCCCAAGTCCTCACAAGAAGCAGGCCGCCTTCCAAGTGCCGTCTGAAGAAGACGAAGCTGATGATGAAGAACTTGCTGAAATCATCAGAGATAGGCAAGTCAGGGCTGCTAGAGCCAAGGGCACAAATGTGCCCCTGCTTTTGGATCCAAAGTTGATCCTCGATTACATTGATCTCTGGCACAAGGACCCAAACACTCCTATGCCTGATTTCAAGTTGACTCCTGGCCAAAGTCATATGCTGACTGCCTTCATCCAACAAGAGAAATGGAAATTTGAGAAGGCTAGGCAGATCAACAAAGCGCAGTACAGGAAAGAAAATTCCTGAAGAACAACATTGTCACTATGACAACTGATGATCTTGTGAAGATCCAGTCTGAAATCAAAGTCCTCAGTGATGATTTCAATGCTTACTATGCTGATTGGCAAGGAGCCAAGGTCAGGTTTGTTAAACTGACTGAGAAGTTCACCTCCAATGTTGCAACCCCATCGCAACAAGAAATTCCTCAGACTGAAGCATCTGCTCAGCCAACTAAAGAACATGCCAGCACCAATGATGACATTCAGGCTGCTGAAGAAAATGTGAGTTCCAGGGCTGATGACTGCATTCCAGCCGCTGATGAAATTGCCAGGGCATCCACTAGTGGTGCGCCTGAAGAATATGAAGAGGTCAGGGCAACTGCATCAGTTGTGCCTGAAGAAAATTAACCACATTCCTCTGCTCCTCCTGCGCCTACTCCAACTCCAATCCTTCCATCTGCATCAGATGTGAAGAAGACCAAGGCTGCAGAGCGTGCAACAATGAAGAAAAGGAAAGCATTAGCTTCTTCAGATTCTTCAGCTCCGAAGAAGATGAAGAAATTGACCAGCTCAGTTGCAAACCCCATTGATGCTGTTCCGATCTCAACCATGCCATCAAAGGACCTTGTTCCTTTTGATGAAGAATATGTGATCCCTAGCGGATCTGATGAAGAAAATCCTTCTGCTGCTTCGTCAGGGCAGATGGATGAAGAAATTGAAGTGGATGAAATCCCTTCAACTCCAGCTGTTTCCTCGCCTATGCCTCAGTTTACTGCTGAACAGGCCAGCGTTGAAGAAATGGAAGATGAAGATGTGGACATTGGTTGTACCACACCAGTGATGAATGATGACTTTTGGGAAAGTCAGCACCCCAACTCTCCACTCTTCACACCTTTACAACAAATTCCTCAGTCCCCTGTTGCTACTGAAGTACAAATGGGATCTGAAGAACGTTGTGCAACCCCATCTGTCCATGAAGAAATTCCAGCCACTAGTGCTGAAGAAAATGTACATGAAGAATTGAAGACCCAGGCTGCCACTGAAGAGGAACCAGAAATTCCTCAGCCTAAAGAACCTGAGATTGCGATTCCTGAGGTTGTAATGCAACTGACTGACACTCCTCTGCCAGCTGATTGCGATTCCGACCGTTGCTGTGTTATGCGCCAGTTGTCCCAAAATATCTACCCACCTAACGGTCATATCATTGAAGGGCATTTATGTCTTATCATGTCGGGCTACTCCCTAGGCTATAAATAGCTGCCCCCTACAACCACTAGCTGGTTGGCTGCTCCGAGAGAAACTGACATTTGTCATTTGAGAGCATCCCATCCTCCGAGGACTTTGAGCGAAAATCATCGAGTGAGGAAAACCCCAAACCCAAACACCTACAAACCCAAAGTGATTGAGCATCACTGAAGAGATTGATCCTGCCTGGATCCGACGCTTGTTACCTTTGAAGACTGTGCTTCTTCCAGATGGTTAGGCGTCATGGTCTAGAGCATCCAAGAGGAATTGTAGATCGCCGAGTGACTGAGTTTGTGAAGGTTCGGAAGTCACCTGAATACTTACCACGAGTGATTGGGTGAGGTCTGTGTGACCTTAGCTCAAGGAGAATACGGTGAGGACTAAGTGTCCTGGACTGCGTGTTCAGGACTGGGTGTCCGGGACTGTGTGTCCTCAGGTTTAAATACCTAACCGCTCCAACCAGATGTACAACTGAGACAGCAGTTGGAACTGGTCTACCAAATCATTGTCTTCACCAAGCTTACTGGTTCTATTTCCTCAACTCTTTCATTTCCTCATAACTGTGCTGTGTGCTTGTTCATATATGTGTTTGAAGAATTTGACTGAAGATTTTCTCAATTTCCTCATTTCAATTTCTTCAGTCTGTTTGTCTTCATCATGTGTTATCTTGTGTTTACGCTTTCTGTACTCTGTGCCTGTCTTCATTTCATCATGATGACCATGCTTGTATCCTGTTATGTTTACTTCTGGGTACTTATTCCGCTGCAAGTAGTTCTTCGCTAAGGAATTTCCTCACCCTCAAATTCCTCAGTGAAGAATTCATAAAAATCGCCTATTCACCCCCCCTCTAGTCGATATAACGCACTTTCAGCTTATCATATAGATAAAAAAGGGTAGCCCCCGAGTGCTCCTCGAGGGACCCGTTGTCTTTGCTCTTAATACAAAAGGTGGTGTGGTACATACTGCATTAACTGTAAAATTCTCGGAGGAGATTTGCGTTCCATGGGCGCTCTCCTTCCTTGACGGAATTGTCCCTCTTGCGTGCCCTGGCCTTCTACGCGTCGATGAGATAGTAGGAGTCGTTACCCAAGGCTTTGCTGATGATGAAAGGCCCTTCCCAAGGGGCCGAGAGCTTGTGCTGGCCGGCTGTTCGCTGGATCAGCCAGAGGACAAGGTCCCCCTCTTGGAAGGATCGTGGCTTGACCTTCCGGCTGTGGTAGCCGCGCAGGCCTTGCTGGTAGATGGCGGACTGGCTGAGTGCCAGTAGCTGGCCCTCCTCCAGCAGGTCGACACCGTCTTCTCGCGCCTCCCTCGCCTCCGCCTCCGTGTACATGGTGACGCGAGGCGAGTCGAACTCAATGTGAGTTGGGATGACGTCCTCGGCCCCATACATGAGGAAGAAGGGAGTGAAGCCGGTTGCTTTGGTCGGCGTGGTATGGAGACTCTAGAGGACGGCCGGTAGCTCTTCGATCCAGCAGCCGGCCGAGCGCCCCAGCGGCTCGACTAGTCGGGGCTTCATGCCAGACAGGATGAGGTCGTTTGCTCGCTCGACTTGGTCGTTTGACTGCGGATGGGCAACGAATGCTAGGTCCAGTCGGATGCCCTGTGTCACGCAGAAACGGGCCAAGGCGCCTTTGGCGAAGTTTGTGCCATTGTCGGTGATGATGCTGTGCGGTACACCATACCGGATGGTGATATCTGCGATGAAGGTCACAGTAGTCGGACCGTTCAGCTTCTTGATTGGCTTTGCTTCAATCCACTTGGTGAATTTGTCCACGGCGACCAGCAAATGGGTCATGCCGCCGCGTGCTGTCTTGAATGGGCCCACGATGTCCAGCCCCCAGACGGCAAACGGCCAAGTGAGGGGGATGGTCTTGAGTGCAGAAGTCGGCAGGTGCTTCTTGGAGCTGAAGCGTTGGCATCATTTGCACTTCTTGACCAAATCCTTGGCGTCGTCCAAAGCAGTCAGCCAAAAGAATCCATGGCAGAAAGCTTTGGCGACGAGGGATCTGGAGGCCGCGTGGTGGCCGCATTCGCCTTGGTGAATGTCTATGAGGATTGCTCTGCCCTTCTCCGGCTCTACGCAGTGCTGAAAGACCCCAGTCACGCTGCACCTAACGAGCTCTATGTTCACTATTGTGTATGTTGCTGCCCGGTGTTGCACTTGCCGGGCCAAAATCTTGTCGGCTGGTAACTCTCTGCTTACCAGGAAGTTGAGGATGGGCTGCACCCAAGATGGTGCTTCTACCACTGTCATCACGGCCACTTGTACTAGGGCGGTTGGGTTGGGAGGTGGTGGGTTGGAGTCGGCCGCCGCTTGCTGTGTCATTGAAGTCCCCGGGCCGACTGCTGCAGCCCCCGGGCCGGGTTCTAAAGTTCCCGGGCCAAGTGCGACTGCTGCAGTCCCCGAGCCACCTGCCGAAGTCCCTGGGCCGGGTTGTGAAGTCCCCGGGCCGGGTGCGAGTGCTGCAATCCCCGGGCCGCCTGCCGAAGTCCCCGGGCCAACTGTTGCAGTCCCCAAGCCGGATCCGACTGTTCCGGGATCAGTCGGCACGAAGATGGACTCTGATTCCGGTGAAGGCTTGATAGACAGCTTGCGTAGGCACTGGAGGGAGACGCCGGCTAGTATTGCCTGCCGGGTGGAGCCAATCCGTGCCAGGGCATCAGCTTACTCGTTGTCAGCACGTGGAACGAGGAGGAACTCGCACCCGTCGAAGTATCCACTGATCTGCTAGATGAGGAAGCGGTAGCTCGCCATGTCTGCATCCTTGGCGTCCCAATCGCCAGACGACTGCTCGACCACCAAGTCCGAGTCGCCGTAGCATAGCACTCGATGGATGCCGATTTCTTTGGCCAGTTGGAGCCCGTGGACGAGTGCCTCGTACTCGGCCACGTTGTTGGAGGCGGCGAAGTGAATCCGCAGCGTGTATCTGAGCTTGTCGCCTTTGGGAGAGGTGAGGACGATGCCAGCTCCCAAACCGGTGTGCATCTTGGAGCCGTCAAAGTGCATTCGCCAATGGGTGGAATCCGGCGCTGGCAGCAGGTACTGGGTCTCGGCCCAGTCGACGAGGAAGTTGGCCAGCGCTTGGGACTTGATGGCGGTGTGGGGCTGGTAGAGGATGGTGTGGGGAGCTAGTTCGATGGCCCACTTGGCCACCCGGCCTGATGCACCTCTTTTGCCTATGATCTTGGTGAGTGGGGAAGTGCAGACGACCGTGATGGAGTGCTCTTGGAAGTACTGCTTGAGCTTCTTGGCGGCAAAGTACACGCCGTAGCACATCTTTTTGGTAGTGGGGTAGTTCTGCTTGGAGGCCGACAACACCTCACTCAGGTAGTAGACAGGCCACTGGACCGGCTGTGCCTTGCCGTCTTCTGGGCGCTCGACCATGATCAATGTGCTGACCACCTGGCTGGTGGTGGCGATGTAGAGGAGCATGGGCTCCTTAGCAGCCAGAGCCGCCAGGATGGGCGGCGTGGTCAGCATCTTCTTGAGCTGGAGGAAAGCCTCGTCCACCTTGTCGTTCCACTCGAAGCAAGTGGTTTTCTTCATTAGCTGGTACAGGGGAAGAGCCTTCTCGCCCAGCCGACTGATGAACCGGCTGAGAGACGCCAAGCACCTAGTGAACATATGGACGTCGCGCAGCCGGGTGGGTCTCTCCATCCGCTCGATGGCCTTGATCTTCACAGGGTTGCACTCGGTGTCGTGTTCAGAGACAAGGAAACCAAGGAGCTGGCCGGCTGGGACTCCGAAGACACACTTCTCCGGGTTGAGCTTGATTTGAAAACGACGCAGATTATCAAAGGTCTCCTTGAGATCCTCCAGGAGGGTGTCGTGATTCTCTGTCTTCACCACAATATCGTCTACATAGACGTGGGCATTTCTACCGAGTTGCTTGAGGAGGCACTTCTGCATGCAACGCTGAAACGTGGCGCCGGTATTTCTCAAGCCGAACGTCATGGTCAGGTAGCAGAAGGCTTCGAATGGTGTGATGAACGCGGTCTCAGCCGATCGGCTGGGTTCAGCTTGATATGGTGGTAGCCGGAGTAGGTGTCAAGGAAAGACAGCAGCTCGCATCCGATTGTGGAGTCAATCACTTGATCTATCCGAGGCAAGGAAACGGATCCTTGGGGCAGGCTTTGTTGAGGCTAGTGTAGTCAATACACATGCGCCACTTGTTGTTCTTCTTCAATACAAGGACTGGGTTGGCAAGCCAATCCGGGTAGAACACTTCCATGATGAAGCCAGCTGCCAGAAGCCGGGCTATCTCTTCACCAACAATTCTTCTCTTCTCTTCTGACAGGCGGCGGAGGGGTTGCTTGACCGGCTTTGCATATGGTCTGACATGTAGCTTGTGCTTGGCGAAATCCATCGGAACACCAGACATGTCTTTGGGAGACCATGCAAAGATGTCCCGATTCTCACAGAGGAAATCGACGAGCTCGCTTTCCTATTTGCTATCGAGGTTGGTCCCCACGATAGCGTGCCTCTCCGGGTGCTCCGGGTCCAAGGGTATCTTCTTGGTCTCTTTGGCTGGCTGGAAGGAGCCCTGGGCCTCCGACTCTTTGGGGTCTGGCGACATGTCCGGCTGCTTGCTGGCCATGGCCACAACCCGGTCAAGGAGTCGCTTCTCGGCGGTGATGACGAGGGACTCGGCCAGCCGACTGCTGGCGGTAGCACATGCGACCAACTTCTGGTAGTCGCCAGCAATGGTGATGATGCCCTTGGGACCCGGCATCTTCATCTGGAGGTAGGCATACTGAGGCACCGCCATGAACTTGGCGAGTGCTGGTCGGCCCAGGAGCGCGTGGTAAGGGCTTTCCAGATCGACCACCTCGAACCAGATCGGCTCACGGCGGAAGTGGTCCTTGTCACCGAACAGGACGTCTATCTTGATCTTGCCGATTGGAGAGCAGGAAAGGCCGGGTACAATGCCGTGGAAGACAGTCCGACTGGGCTGGAGCTGTTTCTCTTTGATGCAGAGCTTCTCCATGGTGTCGCGGTAGAGGATGTTGATGCTGCTACCGTCGTCTATCAGGATCCGGGAGAAGCGGCAGGCCCGCCTCTCCATTGAGAAGGTTGAGTCCAACACCATGGCGTAAGCACCCGACGATGGCATCACGGCCGGGTGGTCAGTGCGGCTCCAGCTGATGGGCCTCTCGGACCAATGCATGAACTCTGGGACTTCTAAGGCGACCGCGTTCACCTCCCGGTGTTGCTGACGCCGACTGTGCTTGTCGTCGGCCATGCTGGTGAAGACGACGTAGGCTCCATGCTCTTCGGGGAACTCACCTTGGATTGCACCGACTGAACGGGCCGCCGGCAGCTGAGGAGGCAGAGCCGACGGGCCGGCAGGTGGAGGAGGCAGGCCCTCGCCCTTAGCGACACAGGTGAGCCAGTGTCACTTCCGGGTGGTGTGGTTGGACGGCTTCGCGCCGCTGTGGAACTTGCAGGGAGCATCAAGGGTTTGCTCGAAAGAGAAGGCGGGCAACCAAGCGGACTTGCCGCCTTTCTGACGCTTGGGGCTAGGTTGTCCCTCTGGCTGCTGGTCTTCGACTGTTGCTACTTGCCGGCTAGTAGAAGCCGGTTGCGGGGCCTTGCGCTTGTTGTCGTTCGGCTGCTGCCGTCGGCTGGAGTCATCAGCCGGCGTTCGAGGAGCCGGAGGGGTCACCTTTCTAGACGTGTCTACTTGCAGCTCCGACGTCATAGAGGAGTCGGCCGTAGCGTACTTGTCCGCTATGATCAGCAGCTCGTCTAGGGTAGTCGGCTCGTCACAGAGGAGCCTGTGCTTGAGCAGGGTGCCTTCTCTGCACCCAGCGGTGAAGTATTCTATGGCCTTCACCTCATGCACCCCCTCGCAGGAGTTGCGCAGCTCAGCCCAGCGCGTTAGGTAGTCGCGGGTGGACTCAGTCGGGCCTTGGACACACAGGGAGAGCTGGCGGGGCTTGGGCGGCCGCTTGTAGGTGCTGGTGAAGTTGCGGATGAAGACATCGGTGAAGTCTTGCCAGCTGTTGACGCTGTAAGGCTTGAGGCTGTTCAGCCATGTCCGGGCCGTGCCCTGGAGCATGAGCTGAACGTACTTCACGGCAACGTGCTTGTTGCCGTTTGCTATTTTGAAGGCTGTGGAGTAGTCAACCAGCCAGTCCTCCGGCTTCATGGAGCCGTTGTACTTGGGAGTGTCTCGAGGGAGCGAGAACCCTTTGGGGAAGGGCTCGTCCCGAATGCGGGGGCCGAAGCAAGGTGGGCCGATTGCATCTTCTTCTTCTACCGCCACGGACTGAGCAAGCCGCTCGATCCGGTGGCAGGCGTCGTTCTCTCCGACTCCTTCACGGGGGCCTAGCCGGCCCCCGAGAGTCGGGTGCTCAACAGTGGCGGGGAAGCACGCCTCTCCCTACGAGGTGGAGGCGGACGGTCGCTCCGCCGTTCCACTGCTCGAGGGCAGCCGTCTTGGTCGCGCTCAATCGTGATGCGTGTGCGGCTGCATCTAGCAGCCGGCTCTTGGTCCCGTCGATCGCGGGCACCGCCTGTCAGTGACCGGGAGGTCGCACCATGCTCACGGCGCGGGGGGAGGTTTTCAGCTTGTAAGCCACGTTCCACCATGCGGCGGCCGTGTTGAGGAGCTGCTGGATGCGCTCCATCATGTAGCGACGCTCGTCGCCCTCTAGGTGGTCCAGCTCGTCTGCCGCCGCCTGGGCGGCACGCAAGTTCTCCATCGGGTAGCGTAGACGGGGCGATCGGCTCCCAGCATGCTGGCGATGGCCGCACCATGCTGCCGGACCGTGCCCACCCTGCTGGGTTCACCGGCAGCCGGCCTGCCGCAGACGGCGCGGTCGATCTCGCGCTGGTAGGCTTCGGTGAGGCGTATCATGGCCGCCAGCTTGTTGGCGCTGTCGAGGAGCGAGACGTAGAATGTTTCCAGCGTCGCGCCAGGCGCTATGGGAGCGGACAGGTCCCGCATTGCCACCTGCAGCGGTTCTTGGCCTGCCCTGTCAGAGGCTCCGTCGTGGCTGATGACCAGCACCTCCTTGACGGTGCTAGCGCTGGCGCCGCTGTCCACAGGAGGGAGCAGGTCGTCGATGATCACCACGTGGTCGGGGAAGGCATCGGTGGATGCCGCGTCGAAGTCGATGAGCATCTCGACGGGCGGGTCGGTGGAGCCAACGGACTCCAGGTCGGAGGCAGGCTCGTTGGCGATGTGGAGCTTGCCGAGGAGGTCGACGAGGCAGCTCTCGGAGCTGGCTGCTCCCTCGTCGGGCGTAGGCTTGTCAGAGAGGCGGATCCCGCCGATGAGATCGGCGAGGCAGCTTGCAGCGCAAGCGGCTTCCGTGCCACGTAGCGCGTCGACGAAAACGCCATCAGGCATGCCGGGCTGGCCGTGCTCGCCACGAAGGCAGAGGGTTCCCATCCAGAACGTGTTTCCGGATGACGGTGCACCTTGCCCCACGGTGGGCGCCAAATGTCGGGGATATCTAGCGGCATATGCCAGGGGGTGGCTTATCATGGATGGGGACAAGCGTACGTCGCCGGGCTCCAAAAGTGGGAGTGAGCGAGACCGCATACGCCTGCGAATCTTACCCAGGTTTGGGGCTCTCCATGGAGATAACACCCCTAATCCTGCTCTGTGGGGTCCCCGTATGATGGCTATCGTCAATAGAGTAGCTACAAGATCGCTCCTTGAGCTGTTTCGTCTAGAGGAGGAAGAAGGGCAAGGCTAGCTCTATCTTCTCCTTCTATGGGTGTGTGTATGATGGTAAAGGTTCTGAACCCCCTGCATGGGGAAGCCTGGGGGTTTATATAGGCCTACCCCCAGGGGTACAATGGTAATCCGGCCGGGTGTAGGACCCGGCCGTCAGTGTCTCTGGGTGCGGGCTTCTCCGCCGACTGTTGGGACCCGCCGCTTGGTGGGTCCCGCCGGCTGCCGTGAACTGATGTCGCTTGAAGCTACGTCGGTATTTCCCCAAAGAGGGAGGGATGATGCAGCACAGCGGCGGTAGGTATTTCCCTCAAATATGACACCAAGGTTACCGAACTAGTAGGAGAACCAAGCAACACAACGTAAACAGCCCCTGCTCACAGATAACAAATCCTCGCAACCCGACATGTTAAAGGGGTTGTCAATCCCTTCCGGGGTACGGCGCCTCAAGATAGGCAAACGGACGTGAGATAAATTGTAGTAGTTTGATAGATCGAACGCCAAACAAAATAAATAGAAATAAAATGCAGCAAGGTTTTTTTGTATTTTTGGTTTAATAGATCTGAAAATAAATGAAAGAGAAAAGTAGATCGCAAAGGAAAATATATGAGAAAGAGACCCGGGGGCCGTAGGTTTCACTAGTGGCTTCTCTCGAGAAAAATAGCAAACGATGGATAAACAAATTACTGTTGGGCAATTGATAGAACTTCGAATAATCATGACGATATCCAGGCAATGATCATTATATAGGCGTCACGCCCAAGATTAGTAGACCGACTCCTGCCTGCATCTACTACTATTACTCCACACATCGACCGCTATCCAGCATGCATCTAGTGTATTAAGTTCATGGAGAAACGGAGTGATGCAATAAGAACGATGACATGATGTAGACAAGATCTATCTATGTAGATATAGACCCCATCATTTTATCCTTAGTAGCAACGATACATACGTGTCGGTTCACTTCCTGTCACTGGGATCAAGCACCGTAAGATCGAACCCACTACAAAGCACCTCTTCCCATTGCAAGATAAATAGATCAAGTTGGCCAAAAAAACCCAAATATCGGAGAAGAAATATGAGGCTATAAGCAATCATGCATATAAGAGATCAGAGAAACTCAAATAACTTTCATGGATATAAAAAGATATAACTGATCATAAACTCAAAGTTCATCAGATCCCAACAAACACGCCGCAAAAAGAGTTACATCATATGGATCTCCAAGAGACCATTGTATTCAGAATTCAGCGAGAGAGAGGAAGCCATCTAGCTACTAACTACGGGCCCGAAGGTCTACAAAGAACTACTCACGCATCATCAGAGAGGCACCAATGGAGGTGGTGAACCCCATCTGAGATGGTGTCTAGATTGGATCTAGTGGTTCTGGACTCTGCGGCGGCTGGATGAATATTTCGTCAACTCCCCTAGGGTTTTGGGAATATTGGGGTATATATAGAGCAAAGAGGCGGTTCGGGGGGCACCCGAGGTGGGCACAACCCACCAGGGCACGCCTGGACCTCCTTGCGCGCCACGGTGGGTTGTGCCCCCCTCGGGGCACCCCCTAGGCGCAGCCAGGGCCCATTATGTTCCTTCTGGTCCATAAAAAATCTCCGTGAAGTTTCGTTGCATTTGGACTTCGTCTGATATTGATTTCCTGCGATGTAAAAAACATGCAGAAAACAGCAACTGGCACTATGTCAATAGGTTAGTACCAAAAATTGATATAAAATGACTATAAAATGATTATAAAACATCCAAGATTGATAATATAACAGCATGGAACAATCAAAAATTATAGATACGTTGGAGACGTATCATGAACTCGGCCGACAGGTAGGGCCCGCCGCATGCGGGCCAGGTTGACTGCTTTATACTGTAGCCTCGCCTCTGATGACGGAGGCTTTGTCGGGGGGCGCATGGCTACAGTCCCGCTGCCTGGCAGGCGCTCACTGTAGCCACACCCCGTCTCATCAGGTTAATGGCGCGCAGACTCCAGGGGAGGGAGGGCCGCCTGTTAGGAGTCGGCCCACCCTCGACATCATCTGTTAGGGATCCGCCGCCTTCTGGTGGCTTGCGGACAGGTAGGGCCCACCTCCTGCGGGCCATACCGACCGCCCATCGTGGGAGCATGGCTCCTTCTGACATAGGTGATGTCATGGGTCGCGTGGCAACAGTGCCGTGCCGGGCGAGGGGTGTCCGCTTGGTACACCCGCACTGTGGCCACGTTCCGCCCTGGATTTGGGGGTGGCAGGTCGCACTGTAGCCACGCCCCGTCTCGTCGTGGTTAAGTGGGTGCCAACTTTGAGGGGACGAGGGGCCGCCTGATAGGAGCCAGCTCCCTCGTGGCCGTCTTCTGACGTCTCGCCGTCTCCCAGCAACCGGCCTCTTAGACCAGCCGGCCCAAGAAGCCAGCCGTACGTCTGGGAGGTGTGAGGGGCGTAGTTAGCCCCGATGTCTTGAAATGCCATGGGGTGCCTATGAGGCTACCCGTGGTCAATTACTCCGACAATGTGCTTTTCTTGTAATTCATGATGCTCTCTTTGTGTTTCAGTTCTTATCTTTTATGCGAACATCATTGAACTCATCATGCCTAGCTAAAAGGCATTAAAGAAAAGCGCTTGTTGGAGACAACCCAACACTTTTACCTACTGTTTATGTGTGTTCACATGATTAAGATATTGTAGTAATCATGTTTATAGCTTTTGTTTCAATAAAGTGCCAAGTAAAGCCTTTGGGGTAGTATGGATGATAGTTGACTTGATTCTGTGCAAAAACAAAAACTTTTGTGCCCAGTCCAGGAATTTCTAAAATTCACTGGAACGTGATTTTGATCTGAATTTTTTATAGATGATAGATATAAAAATTCCCGGCATTTTCGTATTTTTTGAGATTGTTTGGAGTAGCATAAGTATGGTTGGAGTACAAATTACTACAAACTGTTCTATTTTTGACATATTATGTTTTCAATGCATAGTTTGCTTGTTTCCTACTTTCTATGGCTTACATTGCTCAATATAAATTGTGGAAATGATGAGGCACAGTAGGCATTGTGTGAGAACAATTATGATCCTTGTTTTTTGCAGTACCAAAGTGAATGGTTTGCTCTTTATCATCCTAACCTATCTCACGAAGTTCCGTTAAGTTCTGTGTGATTGAAGTTTTCAAGTTTTGGGTGCGATATTGATATGAGGAGAATAAGGATTAACAAGACCATAAGCTTGGGGATGCCCAAGGCACCCTCAAGATAATATTCAAGGAAGATCCAAGCAAGTACGGGGCATCCCCTCTTTCCTCTTCAACATTATCGGTAACCTCACTTGGAGCTATATTTTCATTCGTCACATGATATGTGTTTTGCTTGGAGCGTCATTTTATTTTTCTAGTATTTGCTTGCTTTTATTTAGAATAATGTTTTGTATCTTTTTACTTCAATAAAAATGTCAAGTATAGCCTTTGCCATGCTTATTTTGCAAGTCTATATGTGGCTATTTGAAACAGAAAGTTGTACGCTAGTGCATTAATTCTTGAAAAAAGTCCGAATGTGATAAAATGTTGAAACTTTTTGCAGAGTAATCTATGATAAATTTTCTACAATGTGGTAATTTTTCAGAATTTTTGGAGTTAAATAAGTATTGATACTCTTGCATCCTTTACAGACTGCCATGTTTTGACAGATTGCTATTATGTTTGCATTTGTTTACTTGTTTAATGGTTCTATTTGAGGATAGGAGTATTAAATATGCAGAGCCATTTAGTATGCAATGTCGAATGTTTTTTTAGTTATTTACTACAGTAGGGAATGATAAGGTTATTGCATTGATTTATACTAACTTATCTCACGAGTTCTTGTTGAGTTTTGTGTGGATGAAGTTTTTGAGATTTAGGGAAACCATGATATAAAAGGAATTAAGGAGACACAAAAGTTCAAGGTTGGGGATGCCCAAGGCATCCCAAGATAATATTTCAAGAAGTCTCAATCATCTAAGCTTGGGGATGCCCCGGTAGGCATCCCACCTTTATTCATCAACAATTATCGGTTAGTATCGGTTGAGTCTAAGTTTTTGCTTGTTCACATGAGTTGTGCTATTCTTGGAATGTCATTTTATTTTGTTTTGATTGTTGTTTTAATAAACTACTTAGATCTGAAAGGTTTAAATAAGAGAGAGTCCTCAATTAGCCACCCATTTACTTAAGTACTCGCATGATCTTCACTTATATCTTTTTGGAGTAGTTTGTCATTTACTCTCGTGCTTCACTTATATACTATGAGTAAATTGTTGAATAAATTGAATGTAATGAAGTTGAAATTATATGTTCATATCATGCCTAGTGGTAGCTTCACATTGGGTTTAGAAAGTGAAATCTTTTGAAGCTTGACAATCACAATATTGGTCATACAAGCAATTCATGCATGAATGATTACTATAAGGAAGAGAACATTCACATGCAAATATATTATCTTGGACATCTTCTATGATTGTGAATACCCATTAATTATTTTCAAACTTGAGCAAAATAGTTGAAGTTGGACAAGGAAGACAACGTAATGAGTTATGGTTGTGTATATTTGGATAGAAGTTATATTGTCATGCGTCCTCCAACATGTGGTGTTTGCCTAGGATCTTTTGCTAGCCAAAAATTCATACTAAGTAGAGATACTACTTGTGCATCCAAAAACCCCTTAAACCCAGTTTCTTGCCATGAGTGTCCACCATACGTACCTACCTATGGATTGAATAAGATCCTTCAAGTAAGTTGTCATCGGTGCATAAAGCAATAACAATTGCTCCTAAATATGTTTGATCTTTTATTGTAAGGGAAAATTGAGCGTTATACGAACTTGTGATGACAAAGTAATAAAAGCGACGGACTGCATAATAAAGGTTGCTAATATAACATGGTGTTCCTTTGCATTAAGAGTTTGGGCATCCAAAAATTAAAAGCGCATGACAACCTTTGCTTCCCTCTGCAAAGGGCCTTACTTTTCAGTATTTACTTTTATGCAAGAGTCAATAGTATGCATTCCCATTTGAACCTCAATTACTCTCTAGTTGGCAAGCATCATGTGGTGGGGAAAGATCTAGGCACATATGACCAGTCAAATATATTTGATCATGATTTATTATTTTTGACAATTATCTCTATGATAAATGAGTTGGGAGGCAAAATATTAAGCCCCTATCTTTCTCTGTGTTCGATGGATGCCATTTGTTCTAAGAATATGCTTTGAGTAGTAGCAATCATGGAAGACTATATGATGATTGAGTATGTGGAGCTCTTACTTAGACTCTATTGAATAAGTTGAATCGCAATTGTTTGGTGACTAAGAATATAGGTTGTTGAGTTTCAAGAGAATTCATTGCTTGAACCTTAACATGTGAATTGGTTGCTACTTTGTCATGATGAGTTTTATGAGAAAGAGTTGCTATTATGATGCTAGGAAAAGTGATTGAAATTATCATTGATCAAACTTATGCACTATGCTAGCATTCACATTTCATAAATTATTTGTTTTATCATTTACCTACTCGAGGACGAGTAGGAATTAAGCTTGGGGATGCTGATACGTCTTCAACGTATCTATAATTTATGAAGTATTCATGCCATGTTTACAAGAATTTTATATGGTTTTGGTATGATTTGCATGGAACTAACCCGGACTAACGTTGTTTTCAGCACAACTACCGTGGTGTTGTTTTTTGTGCAGAAATGAAAGTTCTCCAAATGAGCTGAAACTTTTTGACGATTTTTCTTGGAACAAAGAGACCCCCGAAGCATCATGGAAGGAACAGAAGGTGAAGGAGTAGGGCACAAGACACCGGGGCGAGCCAGGGGGCCCAGGCGCGCCCCGGTGGGTTGTGCTCACCGCGAGGCCCATCTTCGCGTGAACCGAAGCCAAAAATCCTATAAATAGAGAAACCATCAAAAATAACCCTAGATCAGAAGTTCCACCTTAGCAAGCCTCTGTAGCCAGGAGAAACCAATCTAGACCCCGTTCCGGCACCCTGCCGGAGAGGGAAATCATCACCGGTGGCCATCTTCATCATCCCGGCGGCCACCATGATGAGGAGGGAGTAGTCCACCCTCGGGGCTGAGGGTTTATACCAGTAGCTATGTGTTTAATCTCTCTCTCTCTCTCTCGTGTTCTTGAGATGGCACGATCTTGATGTATCACGGGCTTTGCTAATATAGTTGGATCATATGGTGTATCTCCCTCTCTATCTTGTTGTGATGAATTGAGTTTTCCCTTTGAGATTTTGTTCTTATCAGATTGAATACTTTTATGGATTTGAGAGCACTTGATATATGTCTTGCATATGAATACCTATGGTGACAATGGGGTATTATATTGATTCACTTGAGATATGTTTTGGCACCCAACTCGTGGATTCCCGAGGTGACTTTGGGGTAATCTATGCATAGGGGTTGATGCATGTTCTCGTCTTTTGTTTCTCCGGTAGAAATCTTGGGGCACTCTTTGAGGTTCTTTGTGTTGGATTGAGTATTATGAATCTGAATTTGCTTTGGTGTTATTTCAATAAAAACTCTTGATAGATCCATCGGAAAGAATAACTTGGTGTTATTTTATTACGAACTCTTGGATAGATCGATTGGAAAGAATGGCTACAAACAATTTCTTCCTATGTTCTCCGCTAGATAAGAACTTTGGAGTGATTCTTCATCGCACGTTGAGGGATGGTTATGTGATCCAATTATATTAGCCTTGTTGAGAGATTGCACTAGCGAAAGTACAGACCCTGGGCCTCATTTTCAAGCATTGCAATACCGTTTGTGCTCACTTTTGTTACTTGCTACCTTGCTGTTTTTTATTGTTCCTATTACAAAAACCAATATCTACCATCATTACTACACTTTTATCACCATCTCTTCGCTGAACTAGTGCACCTATACAATTTACCATTTGTATTTGGTGTGCTGGGGACACAAGAGACTTTTTATTATTTGGTTGCGGGGTTGTTTGAGAGAGACTATCTTCATCCTACGCCTCTCACGGATTGATAAACCTTAGGTCATCCACTTGAGTGAAAATTGCTACTGTCCTACAAAATTATGTGCTTGGAGGCCCAATACGTGTCTATAAGAATAAAATTGTGTAGTAGACATCAGTATCCTTGTCCGCAAAACAAAGGTAACCACCGAGAGTGAATTGCAAGATGAAAACATGGCAGTATATATGATTAGCACGTATACACGCTAATCCATTACACATGTATTAAGGTCCCACCATTTGAACTTTGGTGTCCAACTCAATTGCCTGCGATACATTTTTTTTGCAACCATCCCATTGAAAAAATAGCGCTCTATAGAGCCGCTAATAACACGTTATAGCGCGCTAATAACACACTATTTTAGAGAGAATTGTCTTGCTAAATTGATAAGTGTACAATATCTTGCTAATAGCATGCTATAGCGCGCTAATAGCTATTGGGTTCTACGGTAGGGTGCGTCGACTGCAAATTAAATTTTCCTACGCGCAGAACATCCAAGAACATGCTATGGGAGATGGATCACAGTTCGTTACCACTAGACGCGCAGTGCCGTGCAGCGGAAGTAGAGTTGAGCCAGCGCGTCCACGTGGTTCGTCTCCTCCTCGTCCGATCTCCCTCGAACAGCCGGTCATCGGATCCCACGTATAAGTTCGCCGGAGCAGCGCAGGTGCACCGCCTGTAACGGTATCTGCGCGTGCAGGAGGAACACCGTGCGGCAGACTGCTAGGTCCGATCACACAATCGGCGGCGAGTGGAGGTGTCTATTCGCAACACATGCAAACCCTAGTGACAGTGCCAAAGCGATCAACCGCATGAGTGTGCCGCACCTCCACTTTATATAGGCGTCCGTCGCGGGCCCAACACTTGGGCCTCACACGGACCCTAAAGCCCATAAGTCTACTCGATCACAATCCGAATACAGCTCGGATCACATCCGACCAGTGTCCTCGGATCCGACCTCGTAGGTTCCTTCCCTTAAGCGCGCGATCCCTTAGGTTCAAGTCGGCTTGGTCGCAGTTTGGATCACCTCCGAACTGCACGGTTGGTAGCGGCCTCTAGCAAGGCATGCCGAACACCAAGCAGACTATGAAGCTGGTTAGGCGAACCTGTACATCACACTTCCATTCCTTTTGCCACACGATATATGTTGTCGGGCTCAAGGCGAGTCTGTCATCCTTGTGCTAGCCCGACCTCTTTCTCGTTTCAGTGATGCCGACCACAAACCGGATTATCTCATAATCCTAATCGCATGGCCATGCTTATCATGGTCGGATCACACGAGGGGCCCAGAGTATATCTCTCCTGATCGGAGGGGCGAATCCCATCTTGCTCGACCACGTCTCGCCGCATGGGTCTGGACAAGCCCGAAACCTACCTTTGTAACTACCCAGTCTCGGAGTAGCGTTTGGTCGGCCCAAAGCAAGTCTGTCACCATCCCAAGTACATGTGCCAGCTCAAGTCTTAGGACATAGAACATATGTTGTGCTAGAGACTCACAGATGACATATCACTGCGTCTCTTAGTTGGGTGTGTCCAACTCGGACCTTATCTCGACTCGGATCCGACTACGTCGAATCCGACCAGATCCTTCCAAGTCCATATTATCCGGTTAGCATCCAATGCTCCATGGCTAGTGAGACCAAGCCATCGACCGTGTCATATGCTAGTCCAGTTGGATGTGCATCCACACAGCCCTTTCGACTAGGGACCTTTTAGGACAGTCATCATACAATGCATAGTCCCAAAAACAAGTCACGTACTTGCTGATACACATCATTGATAATGTCCAAGGACTATCTTTATTCATAAACACATAGGAAATATCATCATACATGATTGCCTCTAGGGCATATCTCCAACAGTCTCCCACTTGCACTAGAGTCAATCAAATAGACATCGAATGCCCATAGCTCTAACGTTCCCCTCATGC
This sequence comes from Triticum aestivum, assembly GCF_018294505.1. NCBI lineage: Eukaryota > Viridiplantae > Streptophyta > Magnoliopsida > Poales > Poaceae > Triticum > Triticum aestivum. Next base: position 159,042,673 of record NC_057802.1, read on the forward strand.
TTGGGTTGTGGAAGCGGCTTAGTCAGTGGATCTGCAACATTTGCATCCGTGTGAATTTTGCATAACTCTACATCACCATTCTTTACGATCTTTCGTATCAGGTGATATTTCCGATCTATGTGTCTGACCTTGTGGTGATTCCTCGGCTCCTTGGCTTGTGCGATGGCACCAGAATTATCACAATAAAGGTCCAACGGTTTTACCGAGGCTGGGAAAATACCAAGATCATCCAGAAAGTTCCGGATCCAAACACCTTCCTTTGCAGCTTCACAAGCCGCAATGTATTAGGCTTCTGTGGTAGAATCGGCCACCGTATCTTGCTTGGAACTCATCCAGCTCACTGCTCCTCCGTTCATGACGTACACGAATCCGGACTGTGATCGACAATCATCTCTGTCGGTTTGGAAACTAGCATCGGCGTAACCCCTTACGACGAGCTCTTCCTCACCTCCATAAACTAGGAACATCTCTTTAGTCCTTTTCAGGTACTTCAAAATAGTTTTTACCGCTGCCTAGTGACTCTCACCTGGGTTGGCCTGGTATCTGCTTGTTAGGCTTATTGCAAAAGCAACATCAGGCCTTGTACATATCATGGCATACATGATGGATCCGATTGCCGAGGCATACGGAATCCTACTCATCCTGCTTCGCTCATCAGATGTCGAAGGACTCTGAGTCTCGCTTAGCCTTATACCATGTGAGAGTGGCAAGAACCCTTTCTTCGCCCCACTCATGTTGAACTGCTTCAGCACTTTATCTATGTACGTGCTCTGGCTTAAGCCGAGCAGCCTCCTCGATCTATCTCTATAGATCTTAATGGCTAAAATGTACATTGCCTCACCAAGGTCTTTCATCGAAAACTGGCCATTCAATGACTCCTTGACCGAGTTCAGCATCGAAACATCATTTCCGATCAGTAGTATGTCATCCACATACAAGATCAAAAACACTATTGAGCTCCCACTTAACTTCTTGTATAAACAAGAGTCCTCTTCGCTTTTGATGAAACCGAAACCAGTGACGACCTCATCAAAACGAATGTTCCAGCTCCGAGATGCTTGCCTCAACCCATAAATGGATCTCTTGAGCTTGCATACCTTACTAGTGCTAGTCGGATCGACAAAACCCTCGGGTTGTATCATATACACATCCTCGGTTAAATTTCCGTGAAGGAAAGCCGTCTTGACATCCATCTGCCATATCTCGTAATCGAAATATGCAGCTATAGCTAGTACGATCCTCACCGACTTCAGCATCGCTACCGGCGAGTAAGTCTCGTCGTAGTCAATTCCTTGAACTTGTCCATAACCCTTAGCAACAAGCCGAGCTTTGTGGATCTGAACATTTCCATCCACATCGGTTTTCTTCTTAAAGACCCATTTGCAACCAATGGCTGTTACGCCAGGCGGCAGATCAACCAAGTCCCAAACTTGATTCTCATCCATGGACTTTAACTTAGATCTCATGGCCTCTAGCCATGCCTCGGAATCTGGGCTCACCATCGCTTCCGCATATGTAGCCGGTTCGTCGCTTTCTAGCAACAATACATCACACACTCTGCGCAATCTCTCCGACCTCCGTGGTTCCGGTGCCGCTTCCACTACGGGTTCCCTGACTGACTCCGGTATGATCTCATCACCAGCCGAGCCGTCCCCGAGTGGTCCTTGAATTTCTTCGAGTCGGACTGTCCTCCCACTGGCCTCCCGACTGAGAAACTCTTTCTCAAGGAATACCCCGTTCCGAGCAACAAACACTTTGTTCTCTTCCCGGTTGTAGAAGCTATATCCCAAGGTTTCCCTCGGATATCCCACGAATATGCATTTATCTGACTTGGGTGTAAGCTTCTCTGACATAAGTCGCTTGACAAATGCTTCACAACCCCAAATCTTTAGAAAAGACAAACTTGGACTCTTCCCGGTCCACATCTCATGTGGTGTCTTGTCTACGGATTTTGATGGTACCCTGTTAAGTGTGAAAGCTGCAGTTTCTAGAGTGTATCCCCAGAATGACAAGGGTAAATCCGATTTGCTCATCATAGACCGTACCATGTCCAACAAGGTCCTATTCCTCCGTTCCGACACGCCGTTTCTCTGTGGCGTACCCGGAGGTGTGAGCTGAGGTACTATACCTCGGCTTTTCAGATGATCATCAAACTCCTGGCTCATGTACTCACCTCCACGATCTGATCGTAGAAGCTTTATAGTCTTGCCGAGTTGATTCTCAACCTCGTTCTGAAACTCTTTGAACTTTTCAAAAGTTTCCGACTTGTGCCTCATCAAATAGATATATCCATATCTACTCAAGTCGTCGGTAAAAGTCATGAAGTACTGATATCCACCTCTGCCAGTTGTGCTCATTGGACCACACACATCACTATGTATAAGTTCCAATAGCTCGGACACCCTCTCGCAACTCTTTGCGAAAGGAGACTTAGTCATCTTGCCGAGCAAGCATGATTCACATGTCTCGAACGACCCAAAGTCGGACGAAGTTAGGAGCCCATCATCATGGAGCTTCTTCATGCGTTTCAGACTAATGTGTCCAAGCCGGCAATGCTAGAAGTATGTCGGATTTATCTCATTACGCTTATGCCTCTTGACATTCACGTTATAGACCGGTTCCTGTTCCAGATTCAATATAAATAGCCCATCTACAATGGGTGCATAGCCGTGGAACATACCATTCAAATAAAACGAACAACCATTGTCCTTTAAATTGAACTCATAACCCCGACTCATCAAACATGAGGCAGAAATAATGTTCCGACTAAGTGCAGGAATGTAATAACAGTTATTCAATTCCAAAATAAATCCAGAAGGAAGTTGGAGCTGCATCGTGCCGACCTCCAACACAGCAACTCTTGCTTTGTTGCCGACCCCGATGTCAATCTCCCCTTGTGCCACACGCCTAGTTCTTACCAGCCCCTGCGTCGAGTTGCAAATATGAACAACTAATCCGGTATCAAATACCCAAGAGCTACTAGGTATGTCAGCAAGGTAAATGTCTATAACATATGCAACAAGTGTACCTTTGCCTGAAGCAGCATTCCCGGCCTTCTTGCCATGCTCTACAAGCCACTTGATATAGTTCCTCTTCCAGTGACCGGTCTCCTTGCAATGAAAGCAAATGGTCTTCGAGTCCGGTCCTGACTTTGGCGGAGCGGCGGAGGTTACCGTCTCCATGCCCTTTGCCTTAGCCTTCTTCTTGGACCAACTCTTCTAGAACTTAGCCGATTTCTGCACCATCAACACTTGATGCATGCCTTTCTTAATATCCTGCTCTGCCACCTTAAGCATCCCATGCAATTCAGTGAGCTTCTTGTCCATGCCATGCATATGATAGTTCGAGATGAACGTCCCATAGTTGGGCGGAAGAGAACCCAGAACTGCATCAGTAGCCTGCTCATCCAAGAGCGGGAAGCCCAGCCGATCCAAAGCTTGCACATATCCGATCATCTTGATCACATGTGGGCTCAGTGGATCACCTTCCTTCAGCTTGCAATCCATCAAGGATCGCCAGACGTTGAACCTTTCGGTTTTAGCCTGTGTCTGAAACATGCTCTTGAGACTCTCGATCATATCGTAAGCCTCAACATTTTTGAAATGCTGTTGCAAATCGGGCTCCATACAAGCCAGCATCAGACAGCTGATCTCCGTTGATTCATCAATGAGTTTCTGGTAGGCATTCTTAGTTGTGTCACTAGCATTATCGACAGGTTCCTCTGGAAGTGGATCCTCTAGAACATGTTCCTTTTTATCATGCTTGAGAACAATTCTCAAATTTCTATACCAGGTGGTAAAGTTTGTTCCATTCAGTTTATCCTTTTCCAGAATTGATTTCAATGCAAAGTTGGGTTGAGCAGGTGGTGCCATTGATCTACAACAGAAAATATGCAATCACTAAGCAATGTGTTTATGTAGAGTAATTCTAGCCTTAAACGATAATACTCCCACTGAAGTTGGCATCCCTCCGCAAACTCTCAGTGATTCAGGATCCGACTAGCACATGCGACTAGTGAGCTTTAGCATCACTGCTAGACAACAGGCCTATCAGGTAAGCAACTCCTTGCTAATCGTATCTCTATACAATTCCTGTCGGTCGGGATGGTATCTCATACCCCGGCTCCCAACCTTCTTTGCCACAAGGCCCAAAACCGTTTTGATAGCCTTGTCAAGTTAACCTGATGCAGTGCATGTCCGTGTCCGACACGAACCCTTCAGTTCAAGGACACCCAGCGGCACCTCAATTTTATGAGCCCACTACTAGACGTACTTGACGTGCGAAGGTGCAACATCAGGGATGGCAATTCGCTTGATATTCATGAGGGATCTTTCTACCATTCTAACATGCATAGAAAACAAGAAGCATAACAATCACAAATAAACATATATCGTGAAATAGTATGGCTCCTTTATGGACGTTCTTCCAGGTCGGCTCCGACTCCGATGACCATCTAGGAACTCCATCTTGTTTGTCACACCGGGACACCAAGCCACCAACCTGATCTCTATTATCCAACTACTACAACTAGTAATGAATTTTACATAGAGTCACAAGTCGACACGCAGGTCGTTACACAATATAAGGACAACACTTTGGCTCCTGCCGGCTGACAAACATGACACGCAGGCCATGTATAATTTACACACATGCATCACATACACATGAGCCATACTATTCACATCAAACCCTACAAAATAAAGTTATGCATAGAATCGCATTCCACCGGTTTGAGTGATCGTGTATGAAATATAAGGCGCTACACACACGGCGGTCCCGATCACGCCGAATTTTCCGATCTGACCGATCTCATCGATCATCGCGAATCCGATTCGGATTTATGTTTCACTGTTAACCCCGATGGCAGATAACCGACCGGTAGGGGTAGGTTGTGTCACGACCTCATCGATCCCGATTGACAGAAAACATAGCCTCATCGATCCCCATGTGCAGTTGATCTCATCAACCGTGCACACAGCCGATCTCATCAACGACAACGGATCTCATTTGCCGCCTCCACATATCTAATATGCATACGATCTGAATCCCAATCCTATAGCAGAGGCTCTGATACCACTGTTGGGCTCTATGGTAGGGTGCGTCGACTACAAATTAAATTTTCCTACGCGCACAACATCTAGGAACATGCTATGGGAGATGGATCACAGTTCGTTACCACTAGACGCGCAGTGCCGTGCAACGGAAGTAGAGTTGAGGCAGCGCGTCCGCGTGGTTCGTCTCCTCCTTGTCCGATCTCCCTTGAACAGCCGGTCGTCGGATCCCACGTACAAGTTCGCCGGAGCGGCGCAGGTGCACCGCCTCTAACGGTATCCGCGCGTGCAGGAGGAACACCATGCGGCGGACTGCTAGGTCCGATCACACAGTCGGCGACGAGTGGAGGTGTCTATTCACAACACATGCAAACCCTAGTGACAGCGCCAAAGTGATCAACCGCATGAGTGTGCCGCACCTCCACTTTATATAGGCGTCCGTCGCGGGCTCAACACTTGGGCCTCGCACAGACCCTAAAGCCCATAAGTCTACTCGGCAACAATCCGAATACAGCTCGGATCACATCCGACCAGTGTCCTCGGATCCGACCTCGTAGGTTCCTTCCCTTAAGCGTGCGACCCCTTAGGTTCAAGTCGGCTTGGTCGCAGTTCGGATCACCTCCGAACTGCACGGTTGGTAGCGGCCTCTAGCAAGGCATGTCGAACACCAAGCAGACTATGAAGCTGGTTAGGCGAACCTGTACATCACACATCCATTCCTTTTGCCACACGATATATGTTGTCGGGCTCAAGGCGAGTCTGTCCCTTGTGCTAGCTCGACCTCTTTCTCGTTTCAGTGATGCCGACCACAAACCGGATTATCTCATAATCCTAATCGCATGGCCTTGCTTATCCTGGTCGGATCACACGAGGGGCCCAGAGTATATCTCTCCTGATCGGAGGGGCAAATCCCATCTTGCTCGACCACGTCTCGCAGCATGGGTCTGGACAAGCCCGAAACCTACCTTTGTAACTACCCAGTCACAGAGTAGCGTTTGGTCGGCCCAAAGCATGTCTGTCACCATCCCGAGTACATGTGCCAGCTCAAGTCTTAGGACATAGAACATATGTTGTACTAGAGACTCACAGATGACATATCGCTGCGTCTCATAGTTGGGTCTGTCCGACTCGGACCTTATCTCGACTCGGATCCGACTACGTCGGATCCGACTAGATCCTTCCAAGTCCATATTATCCGATTAGCATCCAATGCTCCATGGCTAGTGAGACCAAGCCATCGACCGTGTCATATGCTAGTCTAGTTGGCTGTGTGTCCACACAGCCCTTTTGACTAGGGACCTTTTAGGACAGTCATCATACAATGCATAGTCCCACAAACAAGTCACATACTTACTGATACACATCATTGATAATGTCCAAGGACAATCTTTATTCATAAACACATAGGAAATATCATCATACATGATTGCCTCTAGGGCATATCTCCAACAGTATATTTTCAAAGACGGTTCTATTTTGTATACCGCGCTATTTTTTTCCTTTCCATCCCAGAAAGAAGTAAATAATAAATTACCACAAACAGAAACAAGATAATAGGACTAAAACCAAATAGAATGTGTTGCCAAAAGAAAAAAGAAATCTATTACGAGTAGCATATATAAGAATCAAGAAGAGTTCTTACATGGATCTCTAACTTCTCAATAAAGGAGTTGTCCTAAGAATGGAAACCACATTTGGAAGCTTGTCGGTATCTTCAACTGTTATACCCATTAACAACTATAAGCACTTAAGATGGGGAAACAAGCATGTGCTATTCAACACTAATGGCATCTGCAAGACAAAAGAACAAAGTTGATTGCCTAGATGATATTACTTAAATTTAATTGTAACCTCAAGGGCATTGCAGGAGCAAACCTCTAGCCGCGGGTTAAAAGTCTGTAGCATCAGATTTTCTATGCTCGAAATACCATTGAGAAGTGCACCGACAACGTCTTGAAAATTTATCATGGCGAAACATATATCTGCATTTTCCAGCTCCGAGTCTTGATTTATAACAATAGGAAGAATGGGTCCATCATATTGAAAGGTATCCAATTTCAAAACTCTAAGTTCTATCCTGGTCACCCTACAAAGTATAAGTGTTAGGTGTCGCAGGTGGGACAATGGACGATCCGACTTTAATTCGCTATCCAGGAAGCATCTGACTAAGCTTAGCCGTTTAAGATAACAACAATTGGAGAATATGACCTGAAGATCTTTTCTAGTGATATCCACGAATTCCAGGTCAAGCTTTCTTAGGCTTGGGAAACCATTGAATTTAAATGGTGGTCTGAAGGATACAAAGCTAAGTTGAATACATTCTAGACGTGATTTGCTTTCAGTATCCAAAAGGTGAAATGGAAATATGTAACGAAAGATATCTCAAACTGCCTTGTTAACCGGCCATAAGTAGATAGCAATGCTCTTTGTCTGTGACGACACAACAAAATCAACACATTTATTGAGATGAGTAGCCAGCATGATGTCAAATTCGAATTTGACATGGAATTCTTCGACCACCGTCCCATGGAAATTTCTCAAGACTGCATTGACATCATTGATGAGCTTGTGCATGTATTCATAACATTCTTTTCTTGAAAAGCTATCACGGCAACACCCAGCAGCACCAGTGAAACATAATTTGTGGCAAGAAATATCGCGGATAGGTCTCCAGTGACTTGACAAAACACTGGCCCTTGAAATCTCTTTAGGAGGCAACGTTGACAAAATTATGCACATCACATCCTGCGTTAACGGAATATAGATGCTCAAGATTACAAGTTATAGTTGTACTCGACTGTATATCAGAAAAAGGAAAATTTGGCACACATTTGAAAGGTCTTCCAATTTAATGTGTGACCTCGACTTCTTATAGATTGAATTCCCATGGGTATGGTCTGATGATGTTGCTTTGCACATTTGATGCCTCCCCATTTGTAAAACCGAATATGAGAAGTCAGAGTTCCTCCAAGATTATATGGTATTAACTAGTGGATATTCACAAGTGTATTAACTAGTAGTAGTAGGCATTACCGTGGATAATTCGAGGAACTAGTAGTTTGTCGTCGGTGCCAGCGGTTCGGTGCTTGGGGGGTCCGATTGTTTTTTTTTAAGAAAACCCGCCCACTTTATTGATTCATCTCAATGATCATAGGTACAAGGTTTTGTTCATGGGGTAGTCCCAACCAAATGTGTCGGCCAGGCCCAAGATTACAATCAAACTTGGCGAGATTATGAGCTTTTAAATTAAACAAACTACGCTCATGACTAAAACAGCAAAAAGCAAAAGTATTTCTAGTGAAATTAATCTCCTTTATTATGGCGCCGTGTTCTCCACCAGATTCTTTTTTTTAGCACTGTTCTCCACCAGATTCATTCCCAATATCTTTGATCACCCCCTCACAATCAGAAAGAAGCAATGTTGGCTTTTAACAGGACGTCGAGACCATTTGATTCGTCCAGGAGGAGGAATTGGACTCGGATTCCTGGGCCCGATTTTAGAGAGGAAGGAAGCGCGTTCCGCTTCCCGGCCCAACCCTCTTTCCTTCCGCTTCCCGGCCCAACCCTCCATACAAATGCAAAACCCTAATAAGAAACCCTAAGAAACCCTTCTCCCCCGCCACCGGCCACCACCCCGACCAACGGAGGCAGCGATGGGATGCACGGCGTCCACGCGACGTGCGGGGTGGGGCTCGCTCGTGTTCGATGTCTCAGGGTACGGCGGAGTTAGCCTCGACGTACAATCATCAGAAGTATTCACCGTCGGCGCTTACGACTGGCAGATTCGTTTCTATGAGGAAGGAGTGTTTGGGCATTCCGGAGGCTATGTGGCGGTCTATCTCTTTTTAGTCAGCAAGAAGGCCAAGGTGAGGGCAACATTCGAGCTCAGTTTGGTGGACATCACTGGATCAACGCCGCCTCGTACGATGAGGACGGTCGACGCAGAATTTGACTCTGGCGACCGAACGTGCTTCGGCCATCCCGAGTTCATGAGGAAGAGCGAGCTCGAGGCGTCGCCTTACCTTCGCGGCGATCGCCTCACAATTGAGTGTGCCATCACTATCTGCAAGGAAGCGCCGGTCTCGTCGAAATCGTTTGCTGAGGTGCCGCCATCCGACATCACGGATCACCTCAGGAAGCTGTGGCAAGGGAAAGAGGGCAGCGATGTCACCTTCGAGGTTCAAGGGGAGGCTTTTCCTGCCCACAAGACGGTGCTCGCGATGCGGTCGCCGGTGTTTAAGGCAGAGCTGTACGGTGCCTTGAGGGAAAATGATATGGGTCGCGTTATCATTGGCGACATGCAACCTGCAGTCTTCGAGGCCCTGCTCCATTTTATATACACCGATTCATTGCCCACCATGGATGATCTTTACCAAGATCAAGATGAATACAAAGAGATTATTGGACATTTGCTTGTAGCCGCGGATCGGTATGCCATGGAAAGACTGAAGATCATATGTGAAAGCATCCTTTGCAAGAACATAGATGTGAAGACCGTGGTGACTACACTGGCTTTGGCTGATCAGCATCACTGCAACAAGTTGACTGATGCTTGCATTGAATTTATTGCCTCTTTGGGTAAAGTGGATGATATAATAGCAAGCCAGGGATATGCTGAGCTCAAAAGAACCTGTCCTTTGGCTTTACTGGAACTGTGGGAGAAGGCAACTAGGCTCTACATGATATAGTCTTCATTTCACATTGGCATGCGTGTTAAGTCGCATACATATCTTGCTACTTGTTTGATGAAGGATTAGTTTATTTTAATATATATGGAGCTTCGGTGAAAAACAGTACTACTCTGCTAATGTTTTTCATTTGCCAAGATGTTGCATACTTATCCTTTTAGCGCAAATGGTATTGTTGCTAAACAATATATATGAGTGTTTAATTGTTTGTTAAAAATTAAGTCATAGGTTTTAATTACCACACTACATGTGCAGGCTAGTGTATGCTACTCAGTTCGATGGTGATATCTGCCGTAACGAATAAGCAGCAAAATGCGACAAGAGTGGGCCAGGAGTGTGTTAATGTGATTATAAGGGAACATTTCATCAAAATATGAAATTCGAAACGGGAGAACGAATGCCACATTTTCGAACTCTTGAGTGTTGTAAAACAATGGGGGTGCATTTGAAACAATAATTCTTGCACTGGAAGGTGTTCAATTTCTATTGTCAGGTACTTTTCTGTTCTTGCATCCTCCAATTGGTTTCAGTTTTTATTTTACTTACCTGAAAAGTTGAGACTGAATCCATAAGCAGTTGACCCATCGGTATGCTTTTAATCTTTTACAAATATAAAATGAATTAAGTAATCAATCTAACCTATGGAATGATTGAGTACCATCACATCATCCAACTATACTGTTATATAAACATCATCGGTACATCACAGTATTGGGCAATTGGCCTATATTGCTATTACTTTGAATGAAACACATTTGTACTATATGACAGTAACTAATTGGAAGAGTGCAGTATGTTAATGCACCTGCATATCCTTAAGAATAAAATATCCAATAAAAGTTGACATTTGAAAGTACCCCTTGTGTTGTAAAGTAATCATTTTGATACAGAAGGAACGTAATAATGAAGGCAAGCATGTAAAAAACTGGGGAAAGTATTGTTCGTAACAGGTTATATGCAGCCCTACCGTCTACAGGAACGCATCAAAGCAAACTTCGGAAATTGGTGCATGTCAGGCAAGTCAGGATTTAGTTGTTATTTACAGAGGTGATTTCTGTTCCCTTTAATTTGTAGAAATTTGGGGCAGGGAAGCAACGGAATATTTTTTTCAAAAGTATTCTCAAGCTGATTTGTATGTGACGAGATTATTAATCAGTTTGATCGAGATATTTTTTGTATTTGACGCAGTATGTATGTACCAAGCAGGATTGCAAGTCAATCTCACCTTAGGATATTATTCATACCTATTAGCAAGTCTACATGGATCATTTAATGTTGCAATTGTGTGCTGACCCGAAACCCTAGAAATAGTTCAACCATTTTCCTCAAAGGCGTATTATTACATCTAAGGCAAAATCAATTGATTAGTTTTACTATTTCTAACGTTTCTAAGTAGTGTTGAACCATCTCCACAGGAGCTTGACAATTTAGTGCTACTAGCCATGTTTCACAGTACTAACACAAGGGTTAATGCAGAAGTCTTTTATATAATTATTGACCTTGAGGAACACATAGCATTTGTTGCGAGATGGAACAATAAGTGTAGCTTATAGTGACATCAAAGATTGCAGCTGTATTTCACAATATTTTGATGCTCAGAAAATCTTCTTGCTTTTGATAGTTCTGTAAGACCGCACGATACAGTGGTTCTCTTAGGTGTATATGAAATTAGTTCAGTTAAAATTAGGGGTCTATGATTTTTCACCACGTTTTCCAGCCATTAGATATAAATGTTTTATTTAAGTCTATTGAAAGTTACTAATGACATCTGGAAGTCTGCACCTCCCTCTTTTTTCAGACCTAAGTTGTTTCTCCGAAAGTCCAGCATAATACTCTGAAAAGAAGGTCAGGTTTTCTCCCTTTAGTCAAGTTACTCTGACCTGGTTTAATTTTAAAATAGTAGATATATTCCTTCCTAATTTAGTCAAGTTACCCTGCTAATCTACCAGGCAGTTCCATGTTTACACTTGTTGCGTAAATATTCTTCTCTTTATTTGACCAGATGTTCACTGAACTATGGTCGGTCATTGGTTATTTGTTTGTTTGTGTGCAGTTTGCTTTTTTAAACCCAATATTTAAACATGAAACTAAAATATTAAGTTTATCTGAATAACATTTGGTCACTGAACTATTCCTCGTTCACTATAATTTTGTCAAAGTTTTATGTACCTGATTTAGGTTTTAAAAAAATGTTCATAAAATTATCATACAACTTGAGAGAAACCTATCTTAGTTTTGGTTATTACGAGGAGACAGAAAAGAGATGACATAGGCCTATAGCTGAGAGGAGAGAGAAATTATGTGATTTGGCACAGCAGACTAGCACAAAGGCCCCAGAAGGGGGTTGTAAAGTGAACGGTTCTCAGAGTTCACATGGTTAAATGAACCAAATCAAAGTCCAAGATTGTAATCTGAACCCTAAAACGATTTAATGGGGTGATATGGACTTCTCGACTACTAGAGAATGTGCCTTCAACTTGCAGGGTCAATGGACATGCACCTTTGATTTAACATTTGAGATTTTAAATGCTCTCTGAATTAGGGCAAGCAAACAAACATTCTCTTAAAATTGTCGTTTATGTGCTTGTTCTATTAATTTTCTTTTAGTGATTCACATTTGAGACTTTTTTTCTTAAATTGAAGAATTTATAAGCTCTAAATATAAAGTAATGTGTATAAATCACAGGGAAATGAATTGAAAAATGTAGAACTACATACTCCCTCCGTAAAGAAATATAAGACCATTTAGATCACTTCCTAAAAGGTACTCTCTCTGTAAAAAAATATAAGACCGTTTAGATCAGTTTTCACTCCAAAAAGCTGGAAAAAAGAGCAAATCTCGGATAGCACAAAAGCCAAGGTGACCCAGAACAATTATTTCACTTATTTCTAGTTTAAGAAGGACCTTGTGCGCGGTTCACGACTCCCGGTGCTTAGAGATGCGGTTCACTACAGCAGCGGTAAGAAAAACAAGAAAACAGGTATCAAGAGATGGAAGTGAAAGAAGAACTGTTGATCGACCGGTGGTTTGGGTCTTGCCTTTTAGGATTCGGCTCCCTGGTAATGAACTGAAAAAGAGACTGTCACCGCTGAGAACGAGACGACACAGGTTGTGGTTCTTCTCCGGCATACGCTAGCTGCTGGAACCCACTGAGTTCAAGTCCGAAAAGGATTGGACTCTGCGACATTGACCGACGCGACGCTATACCGGAAAGACTAAAGAAAGGTATGTAGGATATGACACTTGAATGGATATGGATGGCGAAAGACTTAACTATGAGTTTTGTAGAAGCAATAAGTGTTGCACTGCAAGTATTCAATACCTGAACAAGGCATACGAAGTAGGTTTTTTTTTTCACTTTGGCGAAATGCATCTCCAGACATGACCATCTCATCATTTACTTTCAGCGATGATTCGATCACTAAAATGACATCGTCCCCGTCATCATTATTCCGGTGGATGGTGAATCGATCCATGGCCTCAAAGCACCATGGGTTTCTAGCAACAATCACAAAGACCACACAAGATAACATCCCACTTTTATTAATTATTAGGACGTTTGTAAAAGCATTAATTTGCATCTTATTATTTAAATGCGTATTTGGATTTTCTAGAACATTTAAATTTAAACTATTTTCAACTCAAGGAAATAAAAGAGAGAAGATAATATTACTTATATTCCTTATGAAAAGAGTGAGAAAATGTTAAGATGTCATTTGGAGTGGATAAATCCAATCTTTGGAATTAAATAAACCCTACAAATATTTAAGGGAATTATTATTAGGTCCAAACTAGCTGTATAAAATAAAATGAATTTACAAAATTGCACTTCGAGTTGGGAATAATTTTTCTAGGCTCTATATGAGTATTTTGTTTTTTGCAATTTTCTGGTATTTTCTGAAAAATATATATTTTAGACTATTATTTGAGCCAAAATTAATTTGTAGACTAATTTTATTATGAAATCCTATCCTAACTAGACCAGAACAATGTTTCAGCCCAGTAACACACACCGCGACTATTTTAGGCCCCCGGCCTAGTTCCTTTGTCAAAACGATATGGGCATCGAGGGCCGTTAGTTTTATGATCATCTCTTTCTCTCTTTTCTTGCCTCACTGCTCTGCATCGTTTTGCCATACTGTCTTTGCTCATGGAGCACCACATCGTCTGAACAATGCACACCCGACCACACCAGAGCACCGCCGAGCACTCCACACCCGTCCAGACCACCGACCACCACCGACCACACCGCTGTGATGACTGCGACAAGTTTAACCCTGACGTGTACTTCCTTGACACTGACGACCATCGGAGACCATGCCACATTTGACCCGAGTCGTCGTGCCACTGTCTTCTCCGTGGCCGCCGCTGTTCACTGCCGCCCCATCTCGTTCTCGTTCGTCTGTTTAGAAATAGATTGTGTATTTTAGAATTTATTTCTTCCGAATTGTTGTTTGAACTTGGCCCTAGATCTGCATTTAAATCCAACGGTTGTTATTCTGTTTGAGCCTGAATCGGTGTCTTTTGATTTGGTTTGTCCGTTTTCATTTAAATAGGACGACTATATTTTATTTAGCCATGAATCGGTATCAACTAGTCTGATGCTGCCACGTGCCACACTATTTTGCAGAAAATCCCACGAAACTTCTAACGTTCTAACTTTTCAAGCGTAGCTCCAAAGAAGACGAACATTTTGCAAATTGTTAGTCTTGGAGTGCTTATGACCTATCAGTTTAACATTTTTAATTATTCAAATGTGATCAATTCAAATTCAAATTTAAATATTATTTTAGCCATATCTTGCAATCTGGAGATCACCAATATGGTTGTTTCTTTTTGCATGATGAAAGCCTGATCAAATCCTATGTACTAAGCCGTTAATAGTACATATCAAAATCATTCCTATGTCATGTATATGATGCATCTTTTATGCCTTTCGCTCTTATAGTTGCACTTTTGCACTTAAGACCCTATATTAGCTAAGGCTATATATACTAGTCCCTCCGATCCATAATAATTGACGCAACCTCTATACAATATCTTACTTACATTGTATAGAGGTTGCGTCAATTAATTTGGATCGAAGGGAATAATATGTTTTGTTTGCTATCTTTGCAAGTAATTTTATTTGTATGCTTAATTATAATTGTTTTTAAATTTATTTCATTCTACGATAGATTGTTTGGGTGCGAAGCCGCTTACTTACATGAGTATTATCACCAGCACCAAGGCAAGTCGCATTCTTTTGTGCATGTCCATGTACCTATATCTTTACTAAGCATTTAGTATATTTTGAGTAGTATGTATGAGCATGTTTATATATTCTAAATATGCAAGTATGATCCCACTATAGTTCAGTAAGTAGGTCTGAGTTCTAGTTACTTGTCTGTCGTTGTTGTAGTTTGCTTAAAGTAGGCGGATACTTTGGTGAAGTGTAATTCGTGGGAAGTTATGAATGATAATGTAATAAGGAAAACCAACTAAATTCGTGGTACGTGGGTGGAATAGTAATTATAAAGTGGTGAGGTACAATGTCAGCATCATGGAGAATGTGATCTCTTAAAAGATTCACCTATGGCATTGCACACTAGTGAACCGCCGCTAAGGCTTAAAAAGACCAACCAGTTTTCACGAATACTTGCTTCCATGTGCAACCACAAGCAATTTTGAGCTTTGTCTTAGTTGAGTAGGTTGTGGTGAACCTTGCCTTGTAGGCTACCCTCTGGAAGTCTCCGTCTTGATCTTCTACCAGTTCTCCCATGTTGAACACGAACCTCACCGGATCTTCGACCTTCCGGCGCCTGCCGTCGAGTCGATGACACGGTCACGAAGATAGCGCCAACCAACCAAGCACGGTGCGCGCAGGCCAGATCGCTTGCGACGGTGGCAACATCTGCTGCATGGTCACCACACATCCCAGCCGGCGTCGCGGGTGACGACTTCCTCTAGAGCACACCGGATCTCCAGGTCAAAGGACATGGCGGTGTTGCTCCCTTTCCTTTCCGCTGCCACATGGGCGCTTGCTGCAACCCGACGGTGTGAAGGATTAGGAAGGCGCGCAGCCGCCCGTGCCCTAGAACGAGCTGTTGCTGCTGCATCATAACCACATGGACTGCATCAAAGCCATTGCCTATACATCGCTACACCTCGTCGAATAGCAACAGGAACAGAGCCCCCTTGCCGCCATCGGCCACACAAGCAAACCCGGCGGCGACGGCAGCAACGATGGGAGGACGCTTGGGCAGAGGCTCGCCGAAAAAATGGATCTGCAGGCCGCTCGTGTCGCCCACGTGGGCGACGCGGGGCAGCTCAGTTGGTATATGTCGTCTTTTTACATACTCTGTTCTTGTTGGAAAAGAAAATCCACACCTATAGAGGCAAAACGCAGCAAGCCGTTGGATTTCTCGTCGTCCGAAGGTAGAACAACAAGTATCGTACGTATAGCGGTTTGGATACACAGGCGTGACTACTACTCCGTATACGTAGAATGAGGTAATGTACATAAATGCGAGAACAGTTACTCCCACCCCCCCACCCCTACAGCCTGCAGCTGAATTTACAGCGACAACAGTACTTGCCTGTACGTGCTGCAACCTGCAATGCCATGTGGTAACTTCAAAGCTAGCTAGCGCTCTTTCTTTTCAGTTTTGATAATAATTTGTTTTTCCTTCTTACTATTGCTGAGCAGTGGTGTTTTATTCATCCTCTGCCTTGGTCTTAATTTATACTAGTGCAGTACTACTACCTCCGTCTCATAATATAAACGATTTTATATTATGGGACCAATGGAGTAGTTAATTAACTGGGAATTGTTAATTGGGCTTCCAACTCGTGTCGTCTAAAGACATCTCTTTCTTTTTCTCTTCAGTTTTTTCTACTCCAGTACCGTTCAAGATATCGGTGATGGGACTTAAGAAAAACTTGTCTAGATCGTCAAGTTTCATTCCAATCGACACTACTGAGCTTAGCAATATACTCCGACCAAAACACAACGTGAGTTTGCTGTTCCAACCAAATGGTAGTCGAGCTCGTAATTAACAAGTAGTAAACCAACAAAAGCTTATACTACAATAATATTCCATTCATTTCATCATCACTTACCACAGCACAAGCGACACGTACATCTAGCATTATTCATATGCCTCAAGAACATGCACCACTACTACAGATAACCAAGAACTTAACACGAACGAGCGATAGAGATTGACCTAACGACGTAATTAAGCGACAAACACAACAAACAAATCGAGTTCTCCAAACGTACGTACGCGCGGCGTATAGCGCCCACAGAACCATGCATGCACGCTACGAGTAGCACTACCGAACCATCAACCATCCGCCCCGTCAGTGCTTGCCACACACCAGCGGATCTAGCTATCAACGGCCGCCCTCAGCTTTTCACGGCTTCTTGGCGTGCTCGTCGACGGCAGCTGCAGCGGGGGACCCCGGCATGCCGCCGAAGCCGCCGAGACCGGTGGAGCCGCCGAGGCCGGGGGAGCTGCCGCCGAGGAAGGGCATGCTGCCGATGCCGCTGATGCCCGGGGTGGCGCCGCTGCTGCCGGGGAGGCTGAATCCCGGCATGCTGCTGCCGCCGGGGAGGCCGCCGAGGCGGTCGAAGGGCGGGAAGGTCGTCGGCTGCAGGACCGCGTCCTTGCTGGCGGCTGCCGCGTCCGTCGTCTTGATGTTCCTCGCCTCGGCGCTGGTCGCCGCGGCCAGCACGGCGAGGACGAGCACCGCCACCATCTTGGTCGACTTCTCCATCGCTAGCCTGCCCCTGAACTGGTGCTCTTGCTCCTGGCTAGTGTGTGAGTGGCTGCTTGCTTTGCTTGCTTGCTGCTTCTTAGCTCTGTGGGAGGTGGAGGAGGAAGAAAGGTGGCGGGAGGTTTTATAGCCGGGGAGGCAGCGTCATTCAAGTGGTGGCAGCTCATCGATCGGCCTGAGCGACGGTAGGTGGGGGGCGTTAAGGAGACGATTAAAGGAGCGGGTACCTGCTGCGGTTTGCTGCCATCCTGTGATCTCCATTAATACTTTTGCTCTTACAGACCAGTGGTGCATCAATGGGGGAGGAAGAGAGGGGGAAATTGTAGATCTGGTCGTGTTTGGGAGCTAGCTGTAGCGTGCATCAAGAGTGTTCAAAATCCAGTGATTTGGCTTATGTTTTGGGGTAGTAGCACTACTTCTTATACTGTGACCAGAGACGCTAAAATAAAATGAGAAGTTAACGTGCTACTACTAGCAATTTAGCATTCCTGTCTTTTTTCCCTTTGCTAAACAACTAAACAAGATTAACATTTACAGCACTGTTGTTTTCTTCGTTTCAGTCTGATAAACAGCCTTGCTGGCCAACAACTAACACCGCTATATAATTATTTCGAGTAGTTTGACGAACAAAGGTTCGAATTAATGGATCGATACGGATCTGTATGTTTGCATGCATGCCTCGTTGAAAATAATATTTTTGCGATCAGTGCATCAATGGGAGAGGGAATGAAGAATGATGTATGTATCTCCTTGTGCTTGGGACATGGGAGCCAGTAGCTTTGCTTGCATCGACATGGGGTGCGCGTACTTGCAAAATTGGGAAAATTGGCGGGTGACTACTTGACATTTGCCTGAAAAAAAAGATTCATTCAATTTTGTTAGCCCGGGGATCAAAATCCAGCGGTTCTCCTTCATCTTCTTCTTCCAGCCCTAATCCCCACCCCACAGAAGCTTCTTCCTTCCTCCAGCCACTCAAGTATGGCTCCATCTTGTCGGTGTCGTGACAAGATGTGTCACGCACCAACCGTGCGCCTCATGATCGCCATAGATCAAGCTCAAGAGAGAAGAACTACGTGCCATCATCCTCCCTCATGGTGGTATGCAGATCTTTGTAAAGAAGAATATCAACAAGAAGACCTATCAAGCAAGGCTTGGGCTCGGTGGTGGCATACAAATCTTTGTACAGAAGGTTTGCATCCTCCTTAGGTGCCCACAAGTTCAGCAGGTATCCTACCAAGACATCCGGCAACGACGGATGGCCAAGACCCGGGAACAATCTCACCCTACAACGGCTGCCCACAGCTGGCATGCACTCAGCCAGCCTTCGACAGCAAGCTACCGCCTCACCTACGCGTGGCGCAGCGGTTCTGCGCTCGCAGGGCTCTCGCGCCACGCGGCCGGTGGGCAGGCGCGCCAGGCGGTGGACAAGACGCAAGGGGTGACTCACTCACGGTGCACACTTGTGTCGAGACATGTCAGGCTTCCAGTAGGTGTCACCTAGGTTGGTTTTGACAAGACAGGGGTCCGTTCCCGAAAGACGGAAGGCGATGACACCTCATCACACATTTAATGCATCCACCTACCTAATCCGATCAAGGTCACTTTCCTTAGCCTCGAAGCCATGTGTGGTACCCCTTGAAGTATAAAAGGAGGGCCAGGCCAAGAGGAGAGGGGGGCCGAGAGAACTGAAAAAGAGGCAAATAGCTAAGAGGTTGGACACTTCGTAGAACACCAGTAGGGATACACTATCCTCCCCATTCTCGGGAAGGTTTTGTAGCTCTAATCCACCCATAAAAACACACACCAAAAGCAGGAGTAAGGTATTACGCACCATGCGGCCCGAACCTGGGTAAATCACCGTGTCCATTGTGCATGATTTGGTAGTGCAGGTCCGAACTAGCAGAAGGACGTCTCTCGTCCACGGTGTCACGCGTGTGTTTCGTACACGCGCCCCAACAGCTGGCGCGCCAGGTAGGGGGGGGGGGCGCTCGTGCAGATTTACATCAACAAAGCCACCGACGTCTTTGTCGACACAAAATTCATCATCATGAGCTTTTCAAGATGGGGAGGGAGTGTCCGCGCAACGTCGCCGGCCGGCGAGCACTTGAGTGTGAGCAGCGCAGCGCATGCCGATGGCATAGCCCCGCGCCCTATCCCCAAGGGGGCTCACCCAAGGCCGCGTCTTCGCGGGAAACACCAAGATTTGTGCTCGCCTCGGAGCGGCGCCCTCTGTCCTGCCCCTCACAATGGAAGGGGGTGCTTCGTCTTCTCCACCCATCCGACGGGCGGCAGGACTACCACCTTCCGAGCTTCCCAGCTGGGACAACGGCCCGGTGAATCCCTCGGATAGTTCACCTGGCACTTTCTCCAGGTCAAACGTGAAGTCCGAGACCTCCCGCACAAGGGCATCCTCAATGCGTTTTATGCAGGCATCTGGAACGCCAATGTCTGTGACAAGCTCGCTTCTCGCGCTGTGCCCACACTGTTGGAAATATGCCCTAGAGGCAATAATAAAGTGGTTATTATTATATTTCCTTAATCATTATAAAGGTTTATTATTCAAGCTATAATTGTATTGATCGGAAACTTAAATACATGTGTGGATAAATAAACAAATACCAAGTCCCTAGTAAGTCTCTACTAGACTAACTCGTTGATCAAAAGATGGTTAAGGTTTCCTGACCATAGACATGAGTTGTCGTCTGATAACGGGATCACATCATTAGGAGAATGATGTGATGGACAAGACCCATCCGTTAGCATAGCATATGATTGTTCGGTTTATTGCTGCTGCTTTCTTAATCTCAAATACATGTTCGTTCGACCATTTGATCATGCAACTCCCGGACTCCGGAGGAATGCCTTGTGTGTATCAAACGTCACTTCTTAACTGGGTGATCATAAAGGTGCTCTACAGGTATCTCCGAAGGTGTCTGTTGAGTTGGCATGGATCAAGATTGGGATTTGTCATTCCGTATGACGGAAAGGCATCTCTGGGCCCTCTCGGTAATACAACATCACAAGAAGCTTGCAAGCAAAGTGACTAAGGAGTTAGTTACAAGATTGTGTATTACGGAACGAGTAAAGATACTTGCCGGTAACGAGATTGAACTAGGTATGGAGATACCGATGATTGAATCTCGGGCAAGTAACATACCGATGGACAAAGGGAACTACGTATGTTGTCATACAGGTTCAACCGATAAAGATATTCGTAGAATATGTAGGAACCAATATGGGCATCCAGGTCCCGATATTGGTTATTGACCGGAGAAGCGTCTCGGTCATGTCTACATAATTCTCGAACCCGTAGGGTACGCACGCTTAACGTTCATTGACGATATAGTATTATATGAGTTATGTTTGTTGGTGACTGAATGTTGTTCGGAGTCCTGGATGAGATCACAGACATGACGAGGAGCTCCAGAATGGTCCGGGGCTTTAGGTCGGTGCAAAAGGAAGTTTTGCGGAGGTCGGGGACCAGACGCCGAGGACCATGGCGTCTGGGCCAGACGCCAAGGACCGTGGCGTCTGGTGCTGAAATCCGAGAAGGACTCTTACTTGCGTTCCAAACCGACTTTGGGGAGGCCCTCTCCCCAAGTAACGACCCCAGGGCTCAACATATAAATAGAGGAGCAGGGCTAGCCCCTAGAACACAAGTTTTTGAGCCTCCTCTAGTTGGTCCTAGTTGACTAATTAGAGCTAGCTCTAGCTACCTCTAATCCTCATAATTAGAAGCCCAGTGTGGTTCTAATCTCCTCCCTCTAGTTCACCCTCCTCTCTAAAACCGTTATGCTTGGCAAAGCCCTGCGGAAATAGTTTCACCACCATCGTCACCACGCCATCTTGTTGTCGGAACTCA
This sequence comes from Triticum aestivum, assembly GCF_018294505.1. Taxonomy (NCBI): domain Eukaryota; kingdom Viridiplantae; phylum Streptophyta; class Magnoliopsida; order Poales; family Poaceae; genus Triticum; species Triticum aestivum. The sequence continues at coordinate 159,064,036 of NC_057802.1, forward strand.
TCTACTACTTTGCCCCTCTTGCTGGATCAAGAAGGCGAGGACGTCATCGAGCTGAACGTGTGCTGAACGCGGAGGTGTCGTACGTTCGGTGCTTGATCGAAACGGATCATGAAGGTGTACGACTACATCAACCGCGTTGATAAACGCTTCCGCTTAGTGATCTACAAGGGTATGTAGATGCTCTCTCCCTCTCGTAGCTATGCATCTCCATGGATAGATCTTGCATGTGCGTAGAATTTTTTTTGTTTTCCATGCAACGTTTCCCAACACACACTTGCAGAGCTCTATCGCATTGCATATAAGTGTGCTTGGGACGATGTAGCTGGTCCCTCTTCAGGGGCTTGGCGGCGCGAGCGACGTCAAGATGACGTTGGAAGGACTTCCACAGAGGGGACGAAAGGCTGGAAAAGTTGGAAGGAGGGATCCATCTTCGTCAAGATGGCTGCTCGGAATGGAGCTCATTGTGAGATCTCGTTCGAGGGCGGCCAAGTATCTTCAACTGCTAGCTCCCAAGAAGAGGAATGTCCGTGAAGCACTCATGGCCCAAGGAAGTTGAACAAAGGCGCACATTCCTTCTTGTCGTGGCAAATAGAGGAAGGTCTTGGCATCTTTTGTAAAGTTGCAAGTGTAGTACTAAGGAAGGTTTCGCCCGTGTACAAAGCATTGTTATCTACCTTCAATTTCGAACTTGGGAAACATACTGGTGATTGCTCGCATGGTCCACCCAGAGACCAACGGAAACCCTGAGTCCTTAAAAACTAGGTGTACGATGGGTCTCACTCCTCGTATGGCGAACACATTTTTCGAGACTGTGCTGATCTATGTTCCCTTCAAAGGATGCGACCTCCTCGGGGGAGCATTGGCCATCCCCTACTAAGGCTCTTCGGGACTGGAAAAGCTAACTAACGCTTCCTCGTTGTTAATATTCTGAGGATACTCTTTCGTCTGAATTATACTATCTTCTTATTACGATCCTCCGAGATTATGTACTTAGACTGGGTGAGGAAATAGCTTTCTTGGACGTTTCCACACTCTTATGTCGTGCATTGTTCCGTCCCGGCAACACCATCGTGGCAATGTAACGATCCTGGATAGTTAAGCCTCGGGAAGGCGATCTCCTAGTGGATTGCTACCATAGGATATGCTCCTAAAATAGCTCTGCGACTGGGCATGCGCACTCAAAGGCATTCTTCGAACATGGGGCACATACGTAAGTACAGACCAGGGGAATCGATTAAGAAGCAGTGATATAGTCAAGAAATAGTAGCATAAATTGTTTCTTGAACTTCAAAGTCTCAGTACTAATTAAGGGCTCCATTAAAAATTTGTTTGGGCCCTTCGTCCATTTCAATAAGTGCAGGAGGGGGATGCAAGGTCATGCTCTGCTGCTTCCGCCAGCAGATGAATTGACATCCTCCTAGAGCAGCCCTTGACGATGCCAGAGATGTAATGAGCCACTGCCTCTTCGTTGCCCGCTCATCAGCATGGGAGTCAATGGGCTTGCCGATCACTCGAAGATCAACATTGGAGAATGATGGTGGAGCCGAGAAAGGACCTCTTGAAGACTTTCTTGGCAAGCTCTTTCACCTCGCATGCCACCTTGGCCATGCACTGGGTGAAGGAAATATGCCCTAGAGGCAATAATAAAGTTATTATTTTATTTCCTTATAACATGATAAATGTCTATTATTCATGCTAGAATTGTATTAACCGGAAACTTGATACATGTGTGAATACATAGACAAAACAAAGTGTCCCTAGTATGCCTCTACTAGACTAGCTAGCTCGTTAATCAAAGATGGTTAAGTTTCCTGACCATAGACATGTGACATTTGATGAACGGGATCCATCATTAGAGAATGATGGGATGGACAAGACCCATCCGTTAGCTTAGCATTATGATCGTTGAGTTTTATTGCTATTGCTTTCTTCATGACTTATACATGTTCCTCTGACTATGAGATTCTGCAACTCCCCAATACCGGAGGAACACCTTGTGTGCTATCAAACGTCACAACGTAACTGGGTGATTGATCTTCCCGAATACATGTTCCTCTTCCTGCTCGTTTCTATGCTTCTCCTAGATAGATCTTGTGTGATCGTAGGAATTTTTTTGAAATACTACGTTCCCCAATAGTGGCATCCGAGCCAGGTCTATACGTAGATGTTTTATGCACGAGTAGAACACAAAGAGTTGTGGGCGATAATAGTCATACTGCTTACCAGCATGTGATACTTTGATTCGACGGTATTGTTGGATGAAGCGTCCCAGACCGACATTACATGACCGCGTTCATGAGACTGGTTCTACCGCCGTGCTTCGCACACAGGTGGCTAGTGGGTGTCTGTCTCTCCAATTATAGTTGAATCGAGTGTGACTATGCCCGGTCCTTGTTGAAGGTTAAAACATCACACTTGACGAAAAATCGTTGTGGTTTTGATGCGTAGGTAAGAACGGTTCTTGCTAAGCCCGTAGCAGCCACGTAAAACTTCCAACAACAAAGTAGAGGACGTCTAACTTGTTTTTTGCAGGGCTTGCTGTGATGTGATATGGTCAAGACGTGATGATATATAAATTGTTGTATGAGATGATCATGTTTTGTAACAGTTATCGGCAACTGGCAGGAGCCATATGGTTGTCGCTTTATTGTATGAAATGCAATCGCCATGTAATTGCTTTACTTTATCACTAAGCAGTAGCGTTAGTCGTAGAAGCAATAGTTGGCGAGACGACAACGATGCTTCGATGGAGATCAAGGTGTCAAGCCAGTGACGTTGGTGCTCATGACGGTGCTTTGGAGATGGAGATCAAAGGCACAAGATGATGATGGCCATATCATATCACTTATATTGATTGCATGTGATGTTTATCCTTTATGCATCTTATTTTGCTTAGTACGGCGGTAGCATTATAAGATGACCCCTCACTAAATTTCAAGGTATAAGTGTTCTCCCTGAGTATGCACCGTTGCTACAGTTCGTCGTGCCGAGACACCACGTGATGATCGGGTGTGATAAGCTCTACGTTCACATACAACGGGTGCAAGCCAGTTTTGCACACGGAGAATACTTGGGTTAAACTTGACGAGCCTAGCATATGCAGATATGGCCTCGGAACACTGAGACCGGAAGGTCGAACGTGAATCATATAGTAGATATGATCAACATAGTGATGTTCACCATTGAAAGCTACTCCATCTCACGTGATGATCGGACATGGTTTAGTTGATATGGATCACATGATCATTTAGATGACTAGAGGGATGTCTATATAAGTGGGAGTTCTTAAGTAATATGATTAATTGAACTTTAATTTATCATAAACTTAGTCCTGATAGTATTTGCATAACTATGTTGTAGATCAATAGCTCGCGATGTAGCTCCCCGTTTATTTTTTATATGTTCCTAGAGAAAAACTATGTTGAAAGATGATAGTAGCAATGATGCGGACTAGGTCCGAGATATGAGGATTATCCTCATTGCTGCACGGAAGAATTATGTCCTTGATGCACCGCTAGGTGATGGACCTATTGCAGGAGCAGATGCAGACATTATGAACGTTTCGCAAGCTCGGTATGATAACTACTTGATAGTTTAGTGTGCCATGCTTTACGGCTTAGAACCGGGACTTCAAAAATGTTTTGAACGCCACGGAGCATATAAGATGTTCCAAGAGCTGAAATTGGTATTTCAGACTCATGCCCGAGTCGAGAGGTATGAGACCTTTTACATGTACTTTGCCTACAAGATGGAGGAGAATAGCTCACCCAGTGAGCGTGTGCTCAGATTGTCTGAGTACTACAATCGCTTGAATCAAGTGGGAGTTAATCTTACAGATAAGATAGTGATTGACAGAGTTCTTGATACGTCTCCAACGTATCTATAATTTATGAAGTATTCATACCATGTTTACAATAGTTTTATATGCTTTTGGTATGATTTGATTAGAACTAACCCGGACTGACGCTATTTTCAGCAGAACTACCGTGGTGTTGTTTTTGTGCAGAAATAAAAGTTCTCGGAATGCGATGAAAATCAACGGAGAATTTTTCTGGAAAATATAAAAGTACTGGAACGAAGAGTTACCAGAGAGGAGGCCCATGGGCCCCACGAGGGTGGAGGGCGCGCCCCTGTGCATTGTGGACTTCCCGTGGGGCCCCCCTGACTTGTTCTGGACTCCAACCTCTCCTATAAATACCCAAACCTCCATAAAATAACCTAGATCAGAAGTTCCGCCGCCGCAAGCCTCTGTAGCCATGAGAAATCAATCTAGGCCCTCTCTAGCACCCTGCCGGAGGGGGCCATCATCACCGGAGGCCATGGAGGAGGATCCCGGAGGGGCCGTCATCGCCATGAAGGCCAAGATCCAGAGGGAGAACCTCTCCCCATCCAGGGGGAGGCCATGGAGGAGGAAGCACAAGGGGGAGAACCTCTCCTCCTCTCTCTCGGTGGCGACAGAGTGCCATTGGGAGGGGAATCATCGCCGCGGTGATCGTGTTCATCAACATCACCATCATCATCACCATCCTCATCTCTTTTACGTTGTCAACTCTCCCGCACCCCGCTGTAATCCCTACTTGAACATGGTTCTTTATGCCACATATTATGATCCAATGATGTGTTGCCATCCTATGATGTTTTGAGTAGATATCCTTTGTCTTTGGGTTGATTGATGATCTAGATTGGTATGAGTTGTATGTTTTATTTTGGTGCTGTCCTATTGTGCCCTCCGTATCGCGCAAGAATGAGGGATTCCCGTCGTAGGGTGTTGCAATACGTTCATGATTCGCTTATAATGGGTTGCTTGAGTGACAGAAGCATAAACCCGAGTAAGAGGGTTGTTGCGTATGGGATAAAGGGGACTTGATATGTTAATGCTATGGTTGGGTTTTACCTTAATGATCTTTAGTAGTCGCGGATGCTTGCTAGAGTTCCAATCATAAGTGCATATGATCCAAGAAGAGAAAGTATGTTAGCTTATGCCTCTCCCTCATATGAAATTGCAATGACGACTACCGGTCTTGTTAACGATTGCCTAGGATAATTCCGCACACCGACCCATCATTATTCCACACTCGCTATTTATAATATTTAGTAATATATTCTAACTTTATGATTACAGCACCTACTTTTATATTTTAGCTCTCCGATACCATGCAAAGTTATCCTCTTCATACCCACAACGTAGTTTTATTTCTCGTTTCTAGTTGGAAGCAAACGTTCGGTGTACGTAGAGTCGTATCAGTGGCAGATAGGACTTGAGAGAATATTGATCTTACCTTTAGCTCCTTGTGGGTTCGACACTCCATACTTATCACTTCCACCTTTGGGAATTGCTACGATGATTCCCTGCACTTGGGGATTATCAAGCTCTTTTCTGGCGCCGTTGCCGGGGAGCAATAGATTGGGGTTGATATTCTCGTGTGTGTGTGTGTGTGCTTGTTTGCTTTCTTCACTAAGTAGATTTTGTTTTTCCTTTTTGTTTCTGTTTAGTTGTGGGTGAAACATACAAAAAAATTTAAAGAATGAAAATACAAAAAAATTACTTGCCTCTCATGCCTAAAAAGTTTTTCAATAAGAGAAGTGATTGGAAGGTTATGCATTGGAGAAGTGAGGGTCGACCTTGAACACTTGTGTTCATGCTCATGGAAACAATGTAAAAAATTCATGGAAGTTTCTCTGAAATAATTATCCCCTTGTATATATCCATTGTATTATAAAAATAATGTGCCAAGCTTTGGTTTTAGGATGATTAGATTGCTTGTTTACTTTGTGCAGTACAAAAACAGAAACTTTGGCTGTAGCGCGTGAATTTACATTTTTTACTGGAAAGTAAAATGGGTCTGAAACTTTTTGCACATTACTTCTGTACAATTTTTTAAATTTTCATATTTTTTTAGAATTTTTGGAGTTACAGAAGTTACTAAACTTCCAGATTACTACAGACTGTCCTGTTTTTGACAGATTCTGTTTTCTATGTGTTGTTCGCTTATTTTGATGAATCTATGGGTAGTATCGGGGGGTATGAACCATGGTGAAGTTGGAATACAGTAGATATAGTTCTAATATGAAATTGGAATAAGTTTGCAACAGTACCTAAAGGTAGTGATTTGCTTTATTATACTAACGGATCTCACAAAGTTTTTGTTGAAGTTTTGTGTGGATGAAGTGTTCGAAGATCGAGGAGCTATCAATATGAGAAGAATAAAGAGAGGCAAGAGTTCAAGCTTGGGGATGCCCAAGGCACCCCAAGTAAATATTCAAGGATACTCAAGCATCTAAGCTTGGGGATGCCCCGGTTGGCATCCCATCTTTCTTCTTCAACAATTATCGGTATACCTCGGTTTTTGTTTTGTTCACATGATTTGTGTCCTTTGTGTTTTTGTTTTTCCTTTAAGAACCATGCTAGTACGAGATAGCCCTTCATTGATTTATAGAATGCTTCATGTGCTTCACTTATATCTTTTAAGTATGATCTTATAGAATTGCTCTTTGTGCTTCACTTAAATCTTTTGAGTATGGTTTTATAGAATGCTTCGTGTGCTTCACTTATATATTTTGAGCTTGGATATTGGTTAGTCTATATTAATTGTAGAATGCTCCATGAACTTCACTTATATCTTTTGGAGTATGAATAATACTATCATCTAAAGTGGGTTGGAAGAGTGTCAACTTTAGGAATTAGTGATCCCACTATTTTGGAGGGTGTTGAATCTTAGTGTGATATTTATGAAAGTGGATTTGGAAGAGTGTCAACTTTAGTTAGTAATGATTCCACTATTTCGGAAGAGGTTCCAATTGATTATGAGAACAAAGTTGCTATCTATGATGATTATTGTGATGACATGTATGCTATAAAGAATAATGTTAACCATGAAACTTGTCATCATGATTTTAATTTTCAATTGGATTATGCCTCACATGACAGTTATTTTGTTGAGTTTGCTCCCACTATCCGAATGAGAAGAATTTTGCTTATGTGGAGAGTAGTAAAATTTCTATGCTTGTAGATCATGAAAAGAATGCTTTATGTGATGGTTATATTGTTGAACTCATTCATTGATGCTACTGAAAATTATTATGAGGGAGGAATACATGCTTGTAGGAGTTGCAATAATATCAAGTTTCCTCTCTATGTGCTTAAAGTTTTGAAGTTATACTTGTTTTTCCTTCCTATGCTAGTTGATTCTTGTTCCTATAAATTATGTGGTCACAAAATCACTAGGAATAGAAAGTGGGTTAGATTTAAATGTGCTAGTCATATTCTTCATGATGCTCTCTTTATGTTTCAATTCTTATCTTTTATGTGAGCATCATTGAAATCATCATGCCTAGCTAAAAGGCATTAAAGAAAATCGCTTGTTGGGAGACAACCCAATATTTACCCTTACTGTTTTTGTGTGTTTACATGATTAAGCTACTATAATCATGTTTTATAGCCTTTTTTCAATAAAGTGCCAAGTAAGACCTTTGGGAAGACTTGGGTGAAAGTTAATGTAATCTTGCTGTAAAAAACAGAAACTTTGCGCTCACGAGATTAGCTGTCATTTTTTACAGAAGAGCGCTTTTGATTTGATTCTTTTTGAAGACGATTAATAGACAAATTCCTCACGTCCAACAATTTATTTCACAATTTTTGGAGTAGCAGAAGTATGGTTGCTGTTCAGATCATTACAGACTGTTCTGTTTCTGACAGATTCTGTTTTCATTGCATAGTTTGCTTGTTTTCTAGTTTCTATGGCTTATATTTCTCAATATAAATTGTAGAAATGATATGGTACAGTAGGAATTGTGTGAGAACAATTATGACCCTTGTCTTTGACAGTACCAAAGTGAATGGTTTACTCTTTATCATACTAACCTATCTCACGAAGTTCCGTTAAGTTTTGTGTGATTGAAGTTTTCAAGCTTTGGGTGAGATATCGATATGAGGAGAATAAGGAGTGGAAAGACCCTAAGCTTGGGGATGCCCAAGGCACCCCAAGGTAATATTCAAGGAAGACTCAAGCGCCTAAGCTTGGGGATGCCCCGGAAGGCATCCCCTCTTTCGTCTTCAAAACTATCGGTATACCTTACTCGGAGCTATATTTTTATTCGTCACATGATATGTGTTTTGCTTGGAGCGTATTTTCAATTTTACTTGCTGTTTGAATAAAATCATTGGATCTGAAATCTTGAATGAAAAAGAATCCTCCCATGGCTAGTTAATTATTTGACTACTCAGTGTTCTTCACTTATATCTTTTGGAGTAGTTTGTCATTTACTCACGTGCTTCACGTATATCCTATGAGTAAATGGTTGAATGAATTGAATATCATAAATCTGAATTTATATACGTTTCATATGCTTATAACATGGGGAATAATGACTTCACACATAATTAGTATAGGTAGTAAACTTATTGAAAGTTAGCAAACGCAGAATAGGTCACTTGAACAATTCATGAAAGAGTATTGAAGGAAGAGAGATTTCACATATAAATATACTATCTTGGACATCTTTTGTAATTGTGAGCACTCATTAAAATATGACATGCTAAAAAGTTGATGTTGGACAAGGAAGACAACTTAATGAGTTATGTTTTCCTATATCTGAAATGTTATATTGTCTTGGATCATCCAACATGTTGAGCTTGCCTTTCCCTCTCATGCTAGCCAAATTCTTTGCACAAAGTAGAGATACTACTTGTGCTTCCAAACATTCCTTAAACCCAGTTTTGCCATGAGAGTCCACCATACCTACCTATGGATTGAGTAAGATCCTTCAAGTAAGTTGTCATCGGTGCATGCAATAAAAATTGCTCTCTAAATATGTATGATCTATTAGTGTGGAAGAAAATAAGCTTTATACGAACTTGTGATAGGGAAGAAATAAAAGCGACGGACTGCATAATAAAGGTCCTTATCACAAGCGGCAATATAAAGTGACGTTCTTTTGCATTAAGATTTTGTGCATCCAACCATAAAAGCGCATGACAACCTCTGCTTCCCTCTGCGAAGGGCCTATCTTTTACTTTTATCTTCTACCCTTATACAAGAGTCATGGTGATCATCACCTTTCCTTTTTACACCTTTTTCCTTTGGCAAGCACTTTGTGTTGGAGCGATCCGGATATATATATCCACTTGGATGTAGGTTTTCATAAATTATTATTGTTGACATTACCCTTGAGGTAAAAGGTTGGGAGGCGAAACTACAAGCCCCTATCTTTCCCTGTGTCCGATTAAAACTTTGAACCTATAAATATCACATGAGTGTTAGCAATTGTGAAAGATTAAATGATAGTTGAGTATGTGGAGTTTGCTGAATCAAAGCTCTTACATAGACCCTTCCCGAAAATAAGATTAATTGCAATTGTTTGATGACTAAGAGCACGGTTTGTTAGTTTCCAAGAAAGTTTGTGATCTATACTTTAACATGTGAATAACTTGTTACTTGATCATGAGAAGTTTCATGAGTTGAGCTACTGTTATGATATATATTGATGCTAGAAAAAGTGATTGGAACTATCATTAATCAAACTTATGTACTTGTTAGCGTTCACACTTCATAAATAATTTCTTTTATCACCTACTCGAGGACGAGCAGGAATTAAACTTGGGGATGCTGATACGTCTGCAACGTATCTATAATTAATGAAGTATTCATGCCATGTTTACAATAGTTTTATATGATTTTGGTATGAGTTGATTAGAACTAACCCGGACTGACGCTGTTTTCAGCAGAACTACCGTGGTGTTGTTTTTGTGCAGAAATAAAAGTTCACAGAATGCGATGAAAATCAACGGAGATTTTTTTTGGAAAATATAAAAAATACTGGAACGAAGAGTTACCGGAGGGGAGGCCCGTGGGCCCCACGAGGGTGGAGAGCGCGCCCCTGTGCCTCGTGGACTTCCCATGGGCCCCCCTGACTTGTTCTGGACGCCAACCTCTCCTATAAATACCCAAACCTCCATAAAATAACCTAGATCGGAAGTTCCACCGCCGCAAGCCTCTACAGCCACGAGAAATCAATCTAGGCCCTCTCTGGTACCCTGCCGGAGGGGGCCATCATCACCGGAGGCCATGGAGGAGGATCCCAGAGGGGCCATCATCGCCATGAAGGCCAAGATCCAGAGGGAGAACCTCTCCCCATCCAGGTGGAGGCCATGGAGGAGGAAGCACAAGGGGAAGAACCTCTCCTCCTCTCTCTCGGTGGCGCCGGAGTGCCATCGGGAGGGGAATCATCGCCGCGGTGATCGTCTTCATCAACATCACCATCCTCATCTCTTTTACACGGTCCACTCTCCCGCACCCCGTTGTAATCCCTACTTGAACATGGTGCTTTATGCCACATATTATGATCCAATGATGTGTTGCCATCCTATGATGTTTTGAGTAGATATCCTTTGTCTTTGGGTTGATTGATGATCTAGATTGGTATGAGTTGTATGTTTTATTTTGGTGCTGTCCTATTGTGCCCTCCGTGTCGCGCAAGCGTGAGGGATTCCCGCTGTAGGGTGTTGCAATACGTTCATGATTCGCTTATAGTGGGTTGCTTGAGTGACAGAAGCATAAACCCGAGTAAGGGGGTTGTTGCGTATGGGATAAAGGGGACTTGATATGTTAATGCTATGGTTGGGTTTTACCTTAATGATCTTTAGTAGTCGCGGATGCTTGCTAGAGTTCCAATCATAAGTGCATATGATCCAAGAAGAGAAAGTATGTTAGCTTATGCCTCTCCCTCATACGAAATTGCAATGACGACTACCGGTCTTGTTAACGATTGCCTAGGATAATTCCGCACACCGACCCATCATTATTCCACACTCGCTATTTATAATATTTAGTAATATATTCTAACTTTATGATAACAGCACCTACTTTTATATTTTAGCTCTCTGATACCATGCAAAGTTATCCTCTTCATACCCACAACGTAGTTTCATTTCTCGTTTCTAGTTGGAAGCAAACGTTCGGTGTACGTAGAGTCGTATCAGTGGCAGATAGGACTTGAGAGAATATTGATCTTACCTTTAGCTCCTTGTGGGTTCGACACTCCATACTTATCACTTCCACCTTTGGGAATTGCTACGATGATTCCCTGCACTTGGGGATTATCAGTTCTCTAGTCACTATCACCAAGTTACTGGAACTTTGTGATGAACTATAATATGCAAAGGATGACGAAAACAATTGCCGAGCTCTTCGTGATGCTGAAATCGACGAAGGTAGAAATCAAGAAAAGCATCAAATGTTGATGGTCGACAAGACCACTAGTTTCAAGTAAAAGGGCAAGGGAAACAAAGGGAACTTCAAGAAGAATGGCAAGCAAGTTGCCACTCCCATGAAGAAGCCCAAACCTAAACCCAAGCCTGAAACTGAGTGCTTCTACTGCAAAGGAAATGGTCACTGGAAGCGGAACTGCCCCAAATACTTGGCGGATAAGAAGGATGGCAAAGTGAACAAAAGTATATATGATATACATGTTATTGATGTGTACTTTACTAGTGTTCATAGTAGCCCCTGGATATTTGATACTGGTTCAGTTGCTATGATTAGTAACTCGAAACAGGAGTTACAAAATGAACAAAGACTAGTTAAGGGCAAGGTGACGATGTGTGTTGGAAGTGATTGCAAGGTTGATAAGATCACCATCGCACACACCCTTTACCTTCGGGATTAGTGTTAAACCTAAAATAAATGTTATTTGGTGTTTGCGTTGAGCATAATTTGATTGGATCATGTTTATTGCAATACTGTTATTCATTTAAGCCAAAGAATAATTGTTATTCTGTTTACATGAATAAAACCTTATGTGGTCATACACCCAAGGTGAATGGTTTATTGAATCTCAATCGTAGTGATACACATATTCATAATATTGATGCCAAAAGATGCAAAGTTGATAATGATAGTGCAACATATTTGTGGCACTGCCGTTTAGGTGTAAAGCGCATGAAGAAACTCCATGCCGATGGGCTTTTGGAATCACTTGATGCTTGCGAACCATGCCTCATGGGAAAGATGACTAAGACTCCGTTCTCCGGAACAATGGAGCGAGCAACTGACTTATTGGAAATAATACATACTGATGTATGCGGTCCGATGAGTGTTGAGGCTCGTGGCGGGTATCGTTATTTTCTGACCTTCACAGATGATTTGAGCAGATATGGGTATATCTACTTGATGAAACATAAGTCTGAAACATTTGAAAAGTTCAAAGAATTTCAGAGTGAAGTGGAAAATCATCGTAACAAGAAAATAAAGTTTCTACGATCTGATCGCGGAGACGAATATTTGAGTTTCGAGTCTGGTCTTCATTTGGAATGATGTGGAATAGTTTCGCAACTCACGCCACCTGGAGCACCACAACGTAATGGTGTGTCCGAACGTCATAACCATACTTTATTAGATATAGTGCGATCTATGATTTCTCTTACCAATTTACCGCTATCGTTTTGGGAGGTATTCATTATAGACAGCTGCATTCACGTTAAATAGGGCACCATCTAAATCCGTTGAGACGACACCGTATGAACTATGGTTTGGCAAGAAACCTAAGCTGTCATTTCTTAAAAGTTTGGGGTTGTAATGCTTATGTGAAAAAGTTTCAAACCGATAAGCTCTAACCTAAATCGGAGAAGTGTGTCTTCATAGCATACCCAAAAGAAACTGTTGGGTACACCTTCTATCACCGATCCGAAAGCAAGATATTTGTTGCTAATAGTGGATCCTTTCTAGAGAAGGAGTTTCTCTCGAAAGAAGTGAGTGGGAGGAAAGTAGAACTTGATGAGGTAGTTGTACCTTCTCTCGAATTGGAAAGTAGCTCATCACCGAATACAGTTCCGGTGATGCCTACACCAATTAGTGAGGAAGCTAATGATGATGATCATGAAATTTCAGATCAAGTTACTATCGAACCTCGTAGGTCAACCAGAGTAAGGTCCGCACCAGAGTGGTATGGCAATCCTGCTCTGGAGGTCATGTTAATTGACCATGACGAACCTACGAACTGTGAGGAAGCAATGATGAGTCCAGATTCCACAAAATGGCTTGAGGCCATGAAATCTGAGATAGGATCCATGTATGAGAACAAAGTATGGACTTTGGTTGACTTGCCCGATGATCGGCAAGCCATAGAGAATAAAATAGAACTTCAAGAGGAAGACGGACGCTGATAGTAGTGTTACTATCTACAAAGCTCGACTTGTCGAAAAGGTTTTTTTGACAAGTTCAAGTTGTTGACTACGATGAAATTTTCTTACTCGTATCGATGCTTAAGGTCTATCCGAATCATGTTAGCAATTGCCACATTTCATCAAATCTGGCAAATGGATGTCAAAAACTACATTCCTTAATGGATTTCTTAAAGAAGAGTTGTATATGATGCAACAAGAAGGTTTTGTCAATCCTAAAGGTGCTAACAAAGTGTGCAAGCTCCAGCGATCCATCTATGGACTGGTGCAAGCATCTCGGAGTTGGAATATACGCTTTGATAAGGTGATCAAAGCATATGGTTTTATACAGACTTGCGGTGAAGCCTGTATTTACAAGAAAGTGAGTGGGAGCACTACATCATTTCTGATAAGTATATGTGAATGACATATTGTTGATCGGAAATAATGTAGAATTTTTTCTGGAAAGCATAAAGGAGTGCTTGAAAGGAGTTTTTCAAAGAAAGACCTCGGTGAAGCTGCTTACAAATTGAGCATCACGATCTATAGAGATAGAACAAGACGCTTGATAAGTTTTTTCAATGAGTACATACCTTGACAAGATTTCGAAGTAGTTCAAAATGGAACAGTCAAAGGAGTTCTTGCCTGTGTTGCAAGGTGTGAAGTTGAGTAAAGACTCAAAACCCGACTACGGCAGAAAATAGAAAGAGAATGAAAATTCATTCCCTATGCCTCAGTCATAGGTTCTATGAAGTATGCTATGCTATGTACCAGACCTATTGTGAACCTCACCATGAGTTTGGCAAGAGGGTACAATAGTGATCCAGGAGTGGATCACTGGACAGCGGTCAAAATTATCCTTAGTGGAATAAGGAAATATTTCTCGGTTATGGAGGTGATAAAGAGTTCGTCGTGAAGAGTTACGTGGATGCACGCTTTGACACCGATCTGGATGACTCCGAGTCTCGATCTGGATACATATTGAAAGTGGGAGCATTTAGCTAGAGTAGCTCCGTGCAGAGCATTGTAGACATAGAAATTTGCAAAATACATATGGATCTGAATGTGGCAGACCCATTGACTAAACCTCTCTCACTAGCAAAACATGATCACACCTTAGTACTCTTTGGGTGTTAATCACATGGCGATGTGAACTAGATTATTGACTCTAGTAAACCCTTTGGGTATTGGTCACATGGCGATGTGAACTATAGAGTGTTAAATCACATGACAATGTGAACTATTGGTGTTAAATCACATGGCGATGTGAACTAGATTATTGACTCTAGTGCAAGTGGGAGACTGAAGGAAATATGCCCTAGAGGCAATAATAAAGTTATTATTTTATTTCCTTATATCATGATAAATGTATATTATTCATGCTAGAATTGTATTAACCGGAAACTTGATACATGTGTGAATACATAGACAAAACAAAGTGTCCCTAGTATGCCTCTACTAGACTAGCTCGTTAATCAAAGATGGTTAAGTTTCCTGACCATAGACATGTGTTGTCATTTGATGAATGGGATCACATCATTAGATAATGATGTGATGGACAAGAACCATCCGTTAGCTTAGCATTATGATCGTCGAGTTTTATTGCCATTGCTTTCTTCATGACTTATACATGTTCCTCTCACTATGAGATTATGCAACTCCCGAATACCGGAGGAACACCTTGTGTGCTATCAAACGTCACAACGTAACTGGGTGATTATAAAGATGCTCTACAGGTGTCTCCAAAGGTGTTTGTTGGGTTGGCATAGATCGAGATTAGGATTTGTCACTCCAAGTATCGGAGAGGTATCTCTGGGCCCTCTCGGTAATGCACATCACTATAAGCCTGCCAAGCAATGTGATTAATGAGTTAGTTGCGGGATGATGCATTACGGAACGAGTAAAGAGACTTGTCGGTAAAGAGATTGAACTTGGTATGATGATACCGACGATCGAATCTCGGGCAAGTAACATACCGTGACAAAGGGAACAACGTATGTTGTTATGTGTTTTGTACGATAAAGATCATCGTAGAATATGTAGGAACCAATATGAGCATCCAGGTTCCGCTATTGGTTATTGACCGGAGAGGTGTCACAGTCATGTCTACATAGTTCTCAAACCCGTAGGGTCCGCACGCTTAACGTTTGATGACGATTGGTATTATGAGTTTATGTGATTTGATGTACCGAAGGTTGTTCGGTGTCCCGGATGTGATCACAGACATGACAAGGATTCTCGAAATGGTTGAGACATAAAGATTGATATATTGGACCATGTTGTTCGGACACCTGAAGTGTTCCGGAGAGTTTCGGATAAAACCAGAGTGCCGGAGGGTTACCGGAACCCCTCTGGGAAGTTATGGGCCTTAGTGGGCTTTAGGGGAGAGAGAGGACCACACCAAGAGGTGGTGCCCCCCAAAAGGAGTCCGAATAGGACTAGGGGGAGGGGGCATGGCCCCTCTTTCCCTCTCCCTCTCCCTCTCCTTCCTTCTCCTCCTAGTTGGACTAGGAAAGGGGGAAACCTACTCCTACTAGGAGTAGGATTCCTCCCCCCTTGGCGCGCCCCTTGTGGCCGGCCGGCCTCCTCCTCCCCTCCTTTATATATGGGGGAGGGGGGCACCCCATTGATGACCCACAAGTATAGGGGATCTATCGTAGTCCTTTCAATAAGTAAGAGTGTCGAACCCAACGAGGAGCAGAAGGAAATGATAAGCGGTTTTCAGCAAGGTATTCTCTGCAAGTACTGAAATAAGTGGTAACAGATAAGTTTGTGATAGGATAATTTGTAACGAGCAAAAAGTAACAAAAGTAAATAAAGTGCAGCAAGGTGAACCAATCCTTTTTGTAGCAAAGGACAAGCCTGGACAAACTCTTATATAGAGAAAAGCGCTCCCGAGGACACATGGGAATTATCGTCAAGCTAGTTCTCATCACGTTCATATGATTCGCGTTCGTTACTTGGATAATTTGATATGTGGGTGGACCGGTGCTTGGGTGCTGTCCTTACTTGAACAAGCATCCCACTTATGATTAACCTCTATTGCAAGCATCCGCAACTACAACAAAAGTATTAAGGTAAACCTAACCATAGCATGAAACATATGGATCCAAATCAGCCCCTTACGAAGCAACGCATAAACTAGGGTTTAAGCTTCTGTCACTCTAGCAACCCATCATCTACTTATTACTTCCCAATGCCTTCCTCTAGGCCCAAATAATGGTGAAGTGTTATGTAGTCGACGTTCACACAACACCACTAGAGGATAGACAACATACATCTCATCAAAATATCGAACGAATACCAAATTCACATGACTACTAATAGCAAGACTTCTCCCATGTCCTCAGGAACAAACGTAACTACTCACAAAGCATATTCATGTTCATAATCAGAGGGGTATTAATATGCATAAAGGATCTGAACATATGATCTTCCACCAAATAAACCAACTAGCATCAACTACAAGGAGTAATCAACACTACTAGCAACCTAGTAGCACCAATCCCGGACTTGGAGACAAGAATTGGATACAAGAGATGAACTAGGGTTTTGAGAGGAGATGGTGCTGGTGAAGATGTTGATGGAGATTGCCCTCTCCCGATGAGAGGAGCGTTGGTGATGACCATGGCGATGATTTCCCCCTCCCGGAGGGAAGTGTCCCCGGCAGAACAGCTCTGCCGGAGCCCTAGTTTGGTTCCGCCAAGGTTCCGCCTCGTGGCGGCAGAGTCTCGTCCCGAAAGGTTGCTTATGATTTTTTTCCTGGATGAAAGACTTCATATAGCAGAAGATGGCCATCGGAGAGCCAACAGGGGGCCCACCCCCACCCTCGTGGACAGGTGGTGGCCCCCCTGACGTATTTGTTCCGCTCAGTATTTTTTATTATTTCCAAAAATAACTTTCGTGGAGTTTCAGGACTTTTGGAGTTGTGCAGAATAGGTCTCTAATATTTTCTCCTTTTCCAGCCCAGAATTCCAGCTGCCGGCATTCTCCCTCCTTATGTAAACCTTGTAAAATAAGACAGAATAGACATAAGTATTGTGACATAACGTGTAATAACAGCCCATAATGCAATAAATATCGATATAAAAGCATGATGCAAAATGGACGTATCAACTCCCCCAAGCTTAGACCTCGCTTGTCCTCAAGCGGAAGCCGATAACGATAAATATGTCCACATGTTTAGAGGTAGAGGTGTCGATAAAATAAAATACGGACATGAGGGCATCATGATTATTCTCATAACAGCAACATATATGGATATTGTCATATGATTTCTTATGCTCAAGTAATAATCTGTTCACAATGCAAAAGTATGAATCAGAAACTTTATTGAGAACTAACAAACTATAATATCAGTCATTGAAGCAATTGCAATTTATCATAACATCAGAAAGAGTCTATGTCAGAGCTCTCTAGCAAGTCCACATACTCAACTATCATTTAGTCCTTCATAATTGCTAACACTCACGCAATACTTGTGGTTACGGAGTTTTAACCAGACACAGAGAATGATAGGGGCTTATAGTTTCGCCTCCCAACATTTTACCTCAAGGGTAATGTCAACATTAATAACTCATGCTCCCCTACATCCAATTAGATATATCTATCAGGATCTTTCCAACATCCTGTGCTTGCCAAAGGATAAAATGTAAAAAGGAAAGGTGAAGATCACCATGACTCTTGCATAAGATAAAAGATAATAATAAAAGATAGGCCCTCCGCAGAGGGAAGCAGAGGTTGCCATGCGCTTTTATGGTTGGATGCACAAAATCTTAATGCGAAAGAACGTCACTTTATATTGCCACTTGTGATATGAACCTTTATTATGCAGTCTGTCGCTTTTATTTCTTCCACATCACAAGATTGTATAAAGCTTATTTCCTCCACACCAATCAATCATACATATTTAGAGAGAAAATTTTATTGCTTGCACCGATGACAACTTACTTGAAGGATCTTACTCAATCCATAGGTAGATATGGTGGAATCTCATGGCAAAACTGGTTTAAGGGTTTTTGGAAGCACAAGTAGTATCTCTACTTGGTGCAAAGAATTTGGCTAGCATGAGGGGGAAAGGCAAGCTCAACATGTTGGATGATCCATGACAATATACTTTATCTCAGATATAAGAAAACATAACCCATTACGTTGTCTTCCTTGTCCAACATCAACTCTTTAGCATGTCATATTTTAATGAGTGCTCCCAATCATAAAAGATGTCCAAGATAGTATATTTATATGTGAAACCTCTCTTTCTTTATTACTTCCTATTAATTGCAACGATGACCAAAGCTATGTTTGCCAACTCCCAACAATTTTTAATCATCATACTATTTCTATGTGAAGTCATTACTCTCCATAAGATCAATATGATCTCTTATTTCTTTTTATCTTTTCTTTTATTCACTCAAGATCATAGCAAAATAATCAAGCCCTTGACTCAACACTAATCTTTATTATATAGCACACGGACTTGATTACAAAGAGGGATCATAAAGCAAAACTCAAAACTAGATCAAGATACTACTAATAGGATCGAACTAAGAAAAACGGTAAAGATAGGAGTGTGATGGTGATACGATACCGGGGCACCTCCCCCAAGCTTGGCAGTTGCCAAGGGGAGTGCCCATACCCATGTGATTATGTCTCCTTTGCTGGTGAAGAAGGTGGAGGTGATGGTTTAGTTGATGGCATAGGCTTCTCCCTTAATTTGCGCTCGAGGACAAAATTTTGATCCCTCAAGTCATCAATCTCTTGTTCCAGGGTTAATATCTTTTTGCATAGCTCCTGCTTGTTTTCCTGCAACAGATGAAAAGGGATAAACTGATCTTTAGTTTCTTTGCCCTATCAGGGAGGCTTGACTTTTTGAACTCCACATGCATGTCCCCAGGTTGAGGTAATGGGACTTCATCTTCATATGAGCTCGTCTCCTCCTTTCCCTTGGGTTCATAGTCCTCTTCTTCCTCAGTAGTCCAACCACAATGCTCCACATCTCCATAGACCTTAGGATCTGCAAGGTAATCATCCACATAGCTTTCTCCTTCCGAATCCTGGGACGACATGTTGCTCTAATCTGCAGCAGGACAGCTCGAAACAAGAACAGAGGATATTTGCGTGATACAGGAGTCAAAACCTTCGGGAGATTATATAATGAATTTTTACCGACCAGAATACGTATCGTGCAAGAAAACGGAGTCCGGAGAGCACACGAGGTGCCCACGAGGTAGGGGGCGCGCCCAGTAGGGTAGGGCGCGCCCTCCACCCTCGTGGAGACCTCGTGTCCTTCCCGGACTGCTTCTTATTTTTCTATTTTTCTAAATATTCCAAAACAGAGAAATATTGCCGTAAAAACTGTTTTGGAGTCGGTTTACTTACCATACCACATACCTATTCCTTTTCAGAGTCTGAGACGTTCCGGAAGGTGTCCCTTATGTATTCCTCCGGGGTTACGGTTTCAATAACATTAGTTTCAACATTTATAGGATTACCTGAGATATAATGTTTGATTCTTTGACCCTTCACCACCTTCGGATTTGTTCCTTCGAAGTTGTTGATTTTCATGGCACCGGAACGATAGACCTCCTCAATAACGTAAGGGCCTTCCCATTTAGAGAGAAGTTTTCCTGCAAAAAACTTAAACGAGAGTTGTATAGCAATACATAATCACCTACATTAAACTCACGCTTTTGTATCCTTTTGTCATGCCATCTTTTAACTTTCTCTTTAAATAACTTGGCATTTTCATAAGCTTGGGTTCTCCATTCATCAAGTGAGCTAATGTCAAATAACCTCTTCTCACCGGCAAGTTTGAAATCATAGTTGAGCTCTTTAATAGCCCAATAAGCCTTATGTTCTGTTCGAGAGGTAAGTGACATGCTTTTCCATAAACCATTTTATATGGAGACATACCCATAGGATTTTTATATTCAGTTCTATATGCCCATAATGCATCATCAAGTTTCTTGGACCAATTCTTTCTAGATCTGTTGACAGTCTTTTGCAAAATTATTTTGAGCTCTCTATTACTCAATTCTACTTGACCACTAGACTGTGGGTGATAAGGAGATGCAATTCTATTATTAACATCATACTTAGCAAGCATTTTACGAAAAGCACCATGAATAAAATGTGAACCACCATCAGTCATTAAATATCTAGGGACTCCAAACCTCAGAAAATTAACTTCCTTAAGCATCTTAATAGAAGTGTTATGATCAACACTACTAGTTGGAATAGCTTCTACCCACTTAGTAACATAATCAACATCAACTAAAATATGTGTATATCCATTAGAGGCAGGAAAAGGTCCCATATAATCAAAGCCCCAAACATCAAATGGTTCAATAACAAGTGAATAGTTCATAGGCATTTCTTGACGTCTAATAATATTACCAATTCTTTGACATTCATCACAAGATAAGACAAACTTACGGGCATCCTTGAAGAGAGTAGGCCAATAAAAACCGGATTGCAATACCTTATGTGCAGTTCTATCTCCAGCGTGGTGTCCTCCATAAGCCTCGGAGTGACACTTGTGTAGGATCTGTTCCTGTTCATGCTCAGGTACACAACGTCTAATAACACCATCTACTCCTTCTTTATAAAGATGTGGGTCATCCCAAGAGTAATGTCTCAAGTCATAGAAAAACTTTTTCTTTTGCTGGTATGTGAAACTAGGTGGTATAAATTTAGCAACAATGTAATTACCATAATCAGCATACCATGGAGCAGTACGAGAAGCATTTATATCATTTACTTGCTCATCAGGAAAGCTATCATCAATAGGTAGTGGGTCATCAAGAACATTTTCTAACCTAGACAAGTTGTCTGCAACGGGGTTCTCAGCTCCCTTTCTATCAACAATGTGCAAATCAAATTCTTGTAGCAAGAGAACCCATCTAATAAGTCTAGGTTTAGCATCTTTCTTTTCCATAAGATATTTAATAGCAGCATGATCCGTGTGAATAGTTACTTTAGAATCAACAATATAAGGTCGGAACTTATCACAAGCAAATACGACTACTAAAAATTATTTTTCAGTAGTGGCATAATTTCTCTAAGCATTGTCTAGAGTTTTACTAGCATATTGAATAACATTTAATTTCTTATCAACTCTTTGCCCTAGAACAGCACCTACAGCATAATCACTAGCATCACACATAATTTAAAAGGGTAAATTCCAATCAGGTGGCTGAACAATAGGTGCAGAGATCAATGCTTTCTAAAGTATTTCAAATGCTTCTACACAATCATCATCAAAGACAAATGGTATATCTTTTTGTAATAAATTAGTCAGAGGCCGAGAAATTTTTGAGAAGTCCTTAATGAACCTTCTATAAAACCTGGCATGACCAAGGAAACTTCTTATACCTTTGATGTCCTTGGGACATGTCATCTTTTCAATAGCATCAACTTTGGCCTTATCAACCTCAATACCTCTTTCAGAAACTTTATGCCCCAAGACAATACCTTCATTAACCATAAAGTGGCACTTTTCCCAATTCAAGACAAGATTAGTTTCTTCACATCTCTGCAAAACTCGATCAAGGTTGCTCAAGCAATCATCAAAAGAGGATCCATAGACGGAGAAATCATCCATGAAAACCTCACAAATCTTTTCACAAAAGTCAGAGAATATAGCCATCATGCATCTTTGAAAGGTAGCAGGTGCATTACATAAACCAAAAGGCATACGTCTATAAGCAAAAGTACCAAAAGGGCAAGTAAAAGTAGTCTTTGATTGATCATTGGCTATCACAGGTATTTGAGAGAAACCAGAATAACCATCTAGAAAGCAAAAATGTGTATGTTTGGATAATCTTTCTAGCATTTGATCGATAAAAGGTAAGGGGTAATGATCTTTCTTAGTAGCCTTATTTAATTTGCGGAAATCAATTACCATCCTATAACCTATAATAATTCTTTGCAGAATCAATTCATCTTTATCATTAGGAACGACGGTAATACCTCCCTTCTTAGGGACACAATGGACAGGACTTACCCACTGACTATCAGCAACGGGATAAATTATACCTGCCTCAAGGAGCTTTAGTATTTCCTTTCTTACAACTTCTTTCATCTTAGGATTCAGCCGTCGTTGATGATCACGAACTGGTTTGGCATCTTCTTCCAAATTTATTTTATGTTGACATAGAGTGGGACTAATGCCCTTAAGATCATCAAGAGTATATCCAATAGCAGCACGATGCTTCTTCAGAGTTTTCAATAATCTTTCTTCTTCATGCTCTGAAAGGTTAACACTAATAATAACAGGATATATCTTCTTTTCATCAAGATAAGCATATTTAAGAGTATCAGGCAACGGTTTAAGCTCAAACACGGGATCACCCTTGGGTGGAGGAGGATCCCCTAGGATTTCAACAGGCAAATTGTGTTTCAGAATGGGTTCCTGTTTAAAGAATACTTCATCTATTTCCCTTCTTTCATTCATAAACATATCATTTTCATGGTTTAGCAGATATTGTTCTAAAGGACACTAGGAGGTACGGCAATAGAAGCAAGACCAATAATTTCATCCTTACTAGGTAATTCTTCTTCACGGTGTTGTCTACGAAATTTAGAGAAATTAAACTCATGAGACATATCACCCAAACCAATAGTAACAACATCCTTTTCGTAGTCTATTTTAGCATTAACGGTGTTCAAGAAGGGTCTACCAAATATAATGGGACAAAAGCTATCTTGTGGGGAACCAAGAACAAGAAAATCAGCACGATATTTAGTTTTCCCGCACAAGACTTCAACATCTCTAACAATTCCCATTGGTGAAATAGTATCTCTATTGGCAAGTTTAATTGTAACATCAATATCTTCTAACTCAGCAGGTGCAATATCATGCTTAATTTCTTTGTATAAGTCAATAGGTATGGCACTAGCACTAGTACCCATATCACATAAGCCATGATAACAATGATCTCCTATTTTAACAGAAATAACAGGCATGCCTACCACAGGTCTATGTTTATCTTTAGCAGAAGGTTTGGCAATTCTAGCAGTTTCATCACGGAAATGAATAACATGGCCATCAATATTATCAGACAAGAGATCTTTAACAATAGCAATATTAGGTTCAACTTTAATTTGCTCTGGAGGGGTATAAGTTCTAATATTGCTTTTACAAACCACAGTTAAAGCTTTAGCATGATCCTTTATTCTAACAGGGAAAGGTGTTTCTCAACATAAGAAGTAGGAACAACAGGATCATTATAAGTGATAGTCTTTTCTTCAACTTTAATAGGTGCAGCTACTTTTACTTCTATGGGAGGATGATATTTAAACCACTTCTCCTTGGGGAGATCAACATAAGGAGCAAAAGATTCACAGAAAGAAGCTACTATCTCAGAGTCAAGTCCATATTTAGTGCTAAATTTACGGAAAACATCGGTATCCATAAAAGATTTAACACAATCAAACTTAGGTGTCATACCTGACTCCTTACCTTCGTCGAGATCCCAATCTACAGAGTTGCGTTTAATTCTATCCAATAAATTCCATTTGAATTCAATAGTCTTCATCATAAAAGAGCCAGCACAAGAAGTATCGAGCATGGTGCGATTATTATCAGAAAGCCGAGCATAAAAACTTTGAATAATTATTTCTCTTGAGAGCTCATGATTGGGGCATGAATATAACATTGATTTAAGCCTCCCCCAAGCTTGAGCGATGCTTTCTCCTTCGTGAGGCCAAAAATTATATATATAATTGCGATCACGATGAACAAGATGCATAGGATAAAATTTCTGATGAAATTCCAATTTCAATCGTTTGTAGTTCCATGATCCCGTATCATCACATAGCCTATACCATGTATTGCATCTACCTTCAAAGATAAAGGGAAGACTTTCCCCTTAATAACATCACCGGGTACACCTGCAATCTTAAATAATCCACAAACTTCATCCCCATATATTAGGTGCTCATCAGGATGCTTTGTTCATCTCCTGCAAAAGGATTAGCTAGCAGTTTTTCTAACATACCCGAAGGAATCTCAAAGTGAACATTTTCATTCTCATTTTCATTTTTAGTAGGTTCAGTAGGTTGAGGAGCAACTCTTTGCTCTACTGGTCGGGGTGAAGATACCCCGAACAAGCCCCTCAGAGGATTACTTTCCATAGTGACAAGTGACAGTAAATTTCAGCACACTATATAAATTTTTCCTTACCAAATTCCACCTACCAAAGGCGCTTCACTCCCCGGCAACGGCACCAGAAAAGAGTCTTGATGACCCACAAGTATAGGGGATCTATCGTAGTCCTTTTGATAAGTAAGAGTGTCGAACCCAACGAGGAGCAGAAGGAAATCATAAGCGGTTTCCAGCAAGGTATTCTCTGCAAGTACTGAAATAAGTGGTAACAGATAGTTTTTTGATAGGATAATTTGTAACGAGCAACAAGTAACAAAAGTAAATAAAGTGCAGCAAGGTGGCCCAATCCTTTTTGTAGCAAAGGACAAGCCTGGACAAACTCTTATATAGAGAAAAGCGCTCCCGAGGACACATGGGAATTATCGTCAAGCTAGTTTTCATCACGTTCATATGATTCGCGTTCGTTACTTTGATAATTTGATATGTGGGTGGACCGGTGCTTGGGTGCTTTTCTTACTTGAACAAGCATCCCACTTATGATTAACCTCTATTGCAAGCATCCGCAACTACAACAAAAGTATTAAGGTAAACCTAACCATAGCATGAAACATATGGACCCAAATTAGCCCCTTACGAAGCAACGCATAAACTAGGGTTTAAGCTTCTGTCACTCTAGCAACCCATCATCTACTTATTACTTCTCAATGCCTTCCTCTAGGCCCAAATAATGGTGAAGTGTTATGTAGTCGACGTTCACACAACACCACTAGAGGATAGACAACATACATCTCATCAACATATCGAACGAATACCAAATTCACATGACTACTAATAGCAAGACTTCTCCCATGTCCTGAGGAACAAATGTAACTACTCACAAAGCATATTCATGTTCATAATCAGAGGGGTATTAATATGCATAAAGGATCTGAACATATGATCTTCCACCGAATAAACCAACTAGCATCAACTACAAGGAGTAATCAACACTACTAGCAACCTACTAGCACCAATCCCGGACTTGGAGACAAGAATTGGATACAAGAGACGAACTAGGGTTTTGAGAGGAGATGGTGCTGGTGAAGATGTTGATGGAGATTGCCCTCTCCCAATGAGAGGAGCGTTGGTGATGACCATGGCGATGATTTCCCCCTCCCGGAGGGAAGTGTCCCCGGCAGAACAGCTCTGCCGGAGCCCTAGATTGGTTCCGCCAAGGTTCCGCCTCGTGGCGGCGGAGTCTCGTCCCGAAAGGTTGCTTATGATTTTTTCCTGGATGAAAGACTTCATATAGAAGAAGATGGCCATCGGAGAGCCAACAGGGGGCCCACGAGGCAGGGGGGTGCGCCCTGGGGGGTAGGGCGCGCCCCCACTCTCGTGGACAGGTGGTGGCCCCCCTGACGTATTTCTTCCGCTCAGTATTTTTTATTATTTCCAAAAATAACTTTCGTGGAGTTTCAGGACTTTTGGAGTTGTGCAGAATAGGTCTCTAATATTTTCTCCTTTTCAAGCCCAGAATTCCAGCTGCCGGCATTCTCCCTCCTTATGTAAACCTTGTAAAATAAGAGAGAATAGACATAAGTGTTGTGACATAACGTGTAGTAACAGCCCATAATGCAATAAATATCGATGTAAAAGCATGATGCAAAATGGACGTATCACCCATAGACACACAAGTTGATCTTTAGCCGTGTGCGGTGCCCCCCTCCACAGTTTTACACCTCGGTCATATCGTCGTAGTGCATAGGAGAAGCCCTGCACCGGTAACTTCATCATCACTGTCACCACGCCATCGTGCTGACGGAACTCTCCCTCGACCTCAGCTGGATCTAGAGTTCGTGGGACGTCATCGAGCTGAACGTGTGCAGATCGCGGAGGTGTCGTGCGTTCGGTACTTGATCGGTTGGATCGCAAAGAAGTTCGACTACATCAACTACGTTACTTAACGCTTCCGCTTTCGGTCTACGAGGGTACGTGGACACACTCTTCCCACTCATTGCTATGCTTCTCCTAGATAGATCTTGCGTGATCGTAGGAATTTTTTTGAAATACTATGTTCCCCAACACTGGGCGTGCAACCCATCGAGTTGGGTGACGACATGCTGAAAGAAGAAGTCCAAGCGATGATTATTCACCTCTTCTGTGCCAAAGGATAAAACCATGGGCCTCATCCTCATATCTGCCAGCTTGAAGTTGATGATCTTGGCTCCATGGTTGACGGTGGAAAGCAGTGATCGACGGTCTCCCTTCACAGTGTTGAAGGCATTATCCACCACTTCACGAAGGTGGCTGAATTCCTCAATGCTGGATTGGAAGGCTTGGCGGTTCTCCTTGCACTGTCCCTGGGTGATACGGAGGACAACAAGCTCAAAGGTGGTCTCTGCATGGACTGCCTTAATGGACTCCATCTTTTTGTCGTGATCAGTCATACGGTGGTTGAGCGTTGCAATCAAGCCTTTGAAGGCAGCCGCCATCCTTTGATCCTTATCAGCAAGATCCAGCTCAAGGTTGTTGGTGATCTCCATGAGGCGCTCCTTTTTAGCAGCAGCGGCATCAAGGTCAAGCTGGTACTAATCAGACAGTGCTTGGAGGGCTTATTCCTTGTCCTGCCGAGCTTTCTCATTTTGAGACGCCAGATGGGCCTAGAACTCTCCCCCCGCCTCCTTCAAGGTGACTGACACATTGCATTCCCGGGATTGGAGCTCTTCCTTGTGGGCATCAAGCGCAACCTTCAGCTGATATGCAGATGCTTTGATGGATGAGAGCTCTACCTGTCTCCTCTCTACATCAGCCTCCCAGGAGGCCCTCTCTGAAATGAAGGCATTTTTCGGGCTGCCAGCTCTATCTCGCAACGGGATAGGTGGCTCGTCCCAAGATTGTACCAATCATGGAAGGCTTCCACACGCTTCATCAGCTTGTTCTCCAGTTCTTCGACATGGTGATTGCGACGGAGCAGCTCGTCTTGCCGGTGTTGGAAACATGTTTTCATATTATGCTAGCTCCTCATCACCGTCTCAAAGAACCGCTCTTCGGTATCCAGGGCATCTTCCTCCGGTTGGGGCATGCGGGTCACTGGGGTCACCAGTTCTTCGATTCTCTCCGGCCTCGGGTCATGGTTGTCACTGGATGGTGTTTCTCCCGACCCATTGGGAATACTAGAATCCGGATGCTCAGGTCTTGGGGAGGACTGGCCTAGTTGGCTTCGTTTCCGGAAGGTGCTCCTAGAACCAACACACCATCATCAGCAGTTTCAGCTTATGCATCCTGAGGTGTTGGGTGCACGTCATTGTGCTGCCCAGCACCCCCCTTCACTGCCTGGTCTGTCAAAGATGTTGGGTGCACACCGCTGCACTGCTTGGCATCTTTCTCAGCCGCATGGTCTATTGACGGCACTGGGTGCACGCCGCTGGGCTGCCCATCATCATCTTCGGCCATCCTCCTACCAGGAGAAGTTGGGTGTACGCCGCTACCCTACCCATCCTCTCTTGTAGCTTCTTGGCTTTCCTGGTGAGCCGGGGACTCTATACCTGTACAATGAAGGAGGAAGGAACAAACAAGATCACGAAGCAAGCAAAAACAACCAGAATACATCGCTGGGAGATTTTCATAAATTGTACCAGATTGTACTTCGTAGACAGGCTCCAATTCGTCATCCGGAAGCACAAGAATAGTCTCTGTCTCAGTTCCCACCGGGGGCTCGTGCTCATGTATGGGTGTAGAGCCCACTTCCGCATGGTTTTCCAGAATAGTCATTCCCAGAGGATCTGTCTGCATATTCTCCACACTCCCACTTATAGCCGCTTCAGGGGCAATATTCAAATCAATTTCGGGACCCTGGAATGAGCTAACTTCCTTGTCTTCCTGGGCGCGCTTCAATGGTATCCGAGTGTTTCGTCCCACCCTGCAGGAAAAGGGAGAATGATATCAACCTCCCATTCGGGAACCCAGGCCAAGTAACAAAAGTAGTATGAATGCGAGATAAGGATGTATCTCTGTTCCTCGTCAGAGCTGAAGTAGATATCCGTGTCCCAAGCATGGTTGTCGGAAACTCCTGATGCCATCGGAGATATAGGCCTTGACTCACCAGAAAAGTGCCATCCGCTGGGGAAGAAAGTGATGGCCCGCGCCTTGGCATCCCTCACAAAGCGCAGTTGAGCTAGAGGCATGTTATTCTCATCATCCTATTCCTCTTCCACCCCTTCTGGCACATGGGATGGGGGGCTTGAAGTGGAAGTCTGGCTCTTCCTGAGTTGATGTTTCCGAGAACGAGGGGCTTCGGCCGCATTAGTAGAAGGACCACTCTTTGCATATCCGGCTTCCTGCAAGAGATGGGTTGCGGCCACCCTTCGGCTGATCCATTCCACCTCACTATACATGGTTGGGCGGATCTTATTCTCTTCCACCCTACGTGTTGCCAGCCCCCGGGCTCAATCACGGAGGCCGAGACATGGCTACGGCCTCACCTACGCGTGGCGCAACGGTTCTGCGCTCGCAGGGCTCTCGCGCCACGTGGCCAGTGGGTAGGCGCGCCAGGTGGTGGACAAGACGCGAGGGGTGACTCACTCACCCACGCCGCCGCATGGTGCACACTTATGCTGAGACGTGCCATGCCTCCAGCAGGTGTCACCTAGATTGGTTTTGACAAGACAAGGGTCCGTTCCCGGAAGACAGAAGGCTATGACACCTCATAGCGCACTTAATGTATCCACCTACCTGGTTGGATCAAGGTCACTTTCCTTAGCCTCGAAGCCATCTGTGGTACCCCTCGAAGTATAAAAGGAGGGCTAGGCCAAGAGGAGGGGAGGGGTCGAGAGAGCCAAAAAGAGGCAAATAGCTAAGAGATTGTACACTTAGTAGAATGCCAGTAAGGATACACTATCCTCCCCGTTCCCGGGAAGGTTTGTAGCTCTAATCCACCCATCAAAACACACACAAAAAGCAGGAGTAAGGTATTATGCACCATGCGGCCCGTACCTGGGTAAATCATTGTGTCCATTTGGTAGTGTAGGTTGTGACAGCCTGGTTTTTGCCTTCTCCCTTTTTCCGGACTTCATTTGCCTCTGCTTTGAATTTGGGGTTTTTGAATCAATTCAAATGGACTTAAACACTTGGGCATGTCCTTGATTTTCACCCAAGTGACCCATCCATCACTTATTCATCATGGTTTCTCTAAAAAAATCCCTACAAGACCCAAGGAATATTTTTCATAAAAGAAAAATATTATTTTCTTCTCTGAAATTCAATTCAGAAACTTGTGCTCCAAAGCAACCCTCGTTTTTCTTGCTTCCAAAAATCTGAGAAAATTCCCAAATATTCTTTGGACCTTGCCCCACCTCTTTGAGTAAAAATATTGCATCACTTTTTGGAATATTTTTGCTAAAAAAAATCATTTCTGTTCTAGCCTCAAAATGCAGTTTCTACAACAAGTACCCTTTTCCTTGATCCAATGAGGCTGATTTTTCTTGAGCTTCATTACCCTCCTAAGTAAAGCTTAACTCCAGAAGATTAGCCCTAATCTACTTCTGGAAGCCCTCCAAACTTGGCGACCAAGTTTCTGTCCAGAAACTTGCCAAGAAGCTCAAGTCTCATCTGGTCGGCCTGGCAGTGTGCCATCACCCCTCTTAGACCAAACACTACATGGACAACACACCAGACATGGTTTGGCATCATGTGGGCGTCGTCTTGACCATGCCAGCATGGTGACCGCGTGAAGACACGGCTCTGGCAACACGCCCGACGCGCTCTGCGCTGCGCCCTCGCCTCTGTTTCGCGCGTGCTCGAACCAGAGCTCGCCGACGACTGTCATACCACGCCACCGTCTTCGTCTCATCGCCCTTGACCCCTCACTGCCGCTCACCGACGCCAGAGCAGCCGCAGCGAGCACATGCACGTCGCGGCTAAAGCCACAGTGCGCTCGTGCCCCTGTCTTCTTCTTTCATCGCTTCCTGTGCTCGTCTTCAAGCTTAACAGTGCCCACGTGAGCTCTGAAGCATTGCCCCCTCCTCGCTGGTGACCCTCATCGTTGTGCACCACTTCCAGAGAGCTCCGGCGGAGCCATGTACCCCGCTCCCCCTCCGGCTATAAATTCGAACAACTCCAGCCTCTCCGAGCACTCCAAGCTCACCGCACCACCTCCACAAACCCGTAGCATAGCCGCAGCCCGGCCGGGCAGGCCTTTGGCCGCCGTCCCTGACCAGAGCTCCCCGGTGATCCCCACAGCCCCTCCTCCTCACTCTGGTGCCCCTCGAGCCCAATCCACTCCTCAGCCATCCGAACCAGTTGGAACCCCTGGTGCAGCCCGACATCGCCGTCGTCCTCAACTCCGGCGAGCTCTGCTTTCTGCAGCCGCTGGAGAAGCTCGTTTGGACCCCGTCCGTCCACCTCTAGCAGAGCCACGGTTACAGGTAGGTGCGCGAGCGTCTCCTCTATCCATCCATCCCTCTCAATCAGGCCGTCGAGCCCTCCTCGCATGAGAAAACGCTGCCGGAGTGCCGGCCGTCTCTGTTCTATCTCTCTCTCTCCCCCGACCTGACGCGTGGGGCTCGCTGTCCGCTTCACCGCATACGCCCGAAGCAGTATGAGTGGAGGCGTATTCCTGGAATACGCCACCGATGTCACCCCCTGTTTTTTCTTTTAATTCAAATTTAAATCAAATTTTGACAAGAAACTTTGACCAGCCATAACTCTTAAACCATAAGTCCAAATGAGTTGATTCTTTTTGCATCGTTTTGAAAAGTTCTAGGAGCACACCAAAATGGAGATTTTTCCTTGCTATCTAGAATCTCTGGTGATTTTCAGAGTGGTTCTTGATATTTTATTTTTGTTGTTTTTAATTATTTTCAGAGGGAGAAGCTTGTCTTGAAGATAACCAGGAGGAGTGTGAACCTCCTCTGCACTAAGGCAAGCCACACCAACATTTTTATGGTGTCATTTCAATATCTATGATTTTTCCAACTTGAATATGAGTTATTTTCATGCATTTAATTATTTAAATGAATATTGCTTATGCTAGTTACTTTGTCATGCTTGAAATGCTTAGTTATAGTACTGATTGAATGCATGAACTAGTTTAAGTCAATAGAAGAAATTTTTGATTGTGTGGTTATGCTTTTATGTTTAATGGTAGTTTCTTTATGTGATAATTGATTTTTATATATTATGGTATAACCAAAATGATGAGTGATAAAAAACTAGTAAATTAGAACCAGTAAATTTTAATGATGAGTAGTGCAAGAAGGAAACTTTGATGATGTTGATGTGTTTACTTTGAGTGGTGTGTTTTGCATGTCGAATAGTTGCATGATCATGACATATTGTGACTCGAGTTATTTTATTTCAAGTTAAAACTGATGTTAATTCAACTTGAACATAACGTTGATCGAGTCATGGTGCCACTGAATCGAGGTTTTCCCAGTGCAACCACATTTGCCTTTACGGGAAGGTCTTTATTCGGTCCGTTGTCATGCCTCTGGTCGGTACCTCCAACGAGGGAAGGTTATGGGCGTGCGGTACCCTGGCCCGGTAAGCAGACATAACCTTGTGTGCCCGTTTGTTGTTATGGTACCTTGTCCCGTTTGGGACCGTTTTTGCCACGACGGTGGCCGTTGATGCCTTTGGTAGGCACGGGGCCACCCATGACTTAGCCCAGTGGGGAGTTGGTCGGAGTGGCCGGGAGAGTGTCATGGCAATGGGAGTGTTTCGTCGGAATGTCGTTGGTCCACCCGAATGGGAAGGCGAGGCCATGGATTCCGTGGTGTGGGTAAAGTGCGCTACCTCTGCACAGTGTATTTAATCTATCGATAGCCGCATCCTCAGTTACGGGCATAGCTCGTGAGTAAGTCACAGAATGGATCTACATTAATAAGTAATCTTGCACACTAAAAATTTTATTGTTTGGCACTGTTTATGTGATGATTTGTGAGATCATGAAGATGATCGTGGTGGGAACCAAAGTGTTGGTTCCATTTGTGATCCGGGTATGATCACCGTTCGGTTACGAGGTAACCTGTCTGGTAAGAGAGTCCGAGTGACTCGGTGCACAAGTTAATTTCACCGCATCAGTAATATGTCTTGCATGGCATTAAACCTGATTAATTGTCATGATATTGTTTGCCATTATGCTTATGCTTATTGTGAGCTTCCGAGTACATTCAATGTACTGACCTGGCATGTCATGCCAGATTTCAAGAAAGTCATATCGGATCAGAGTGCTTCCCATGTCTAGATCATGTCCACATCGGTGTCCCTGTGCTATGGAGTTCCACTTCGTCGTCGTTCCGCTGCCGCTTAGTTATCATGATCGAGGCCCCTTCATGTTCATTAAATGATGTACATATTGTTCAGCCACACCGTGTGTGCCGCCTGGCCTCGCTACTTGATGTAATATCAAACCTATGTTTCCGCTGGCATCAATAAAGCGGTTGTTTTCTGTACCAAGTTGTTGTGTGTTTCCAGAAGACTTGATCTCTGGGCTGGCAATGTAAGGTAAACCGGTTGCTCTGAGCCGTGGTGCCACAACGCTTGGTATCAGCGCCATGCTGACTATAGGACATGCTAGACCGTCGATGCGGTAGATGAACGGTAGTTAGCTTAGTTTGAGTGCCGTTAGTAATAGAAATTGATTGCTGCAGTGCATGCATTTTATTTGTTGTTATTACTAACCGTCTGATGATTGTGAGTGTAGATGGCTCCAGTTCCGTTCTTGTACCAGTCTGAGCCAGCACCGTACACTTCGCCGCACCTGCTTCAGAACGTGTGGCGACGACTCTACCCAGAGGGTGTTGATCCAGTGTATCAGGTGTATCAGGAGCATCTGGCCGGTTTGCTGTACGAGTATTGCACGGAGGTCACTTTACACCACAGTTCTCCTTCCGGCACTTACACCCGTTCCTCTAAGGGTTGTTTCACTTCCATGCCATCTCAAGATATCCAGTTTGCTACACTCGAGGCTCTTGTAGACCTGTGCTACAACGAGGTTCGCATGCAAACCCACCTAGGTTTCTTCTTCTACCCGTCTCTCCACGAGAATGGGCGTATCCGCTTTCCTTTCATTGATCTGACGTGCGATCATCCTGCTAGCCACCTTTTTCGCTATATCACTGCCAGTTATCTCTTGATCTATGAGTTGGCCCGAGAGCTGACCCGAGCCCGGATAGCCCTTGCCGCTGCTTGGAATAGGAACCCTCCACCTACTGTCGGATTCACTCCGTTCATTCCTCCAGTCTCTGTTACTCCTGTTACTCCGTTGACCACTCAGGGTACCACGAACCCTTTGGCAGTGACTCCTCGGAGTGCCCCTGCTGCATGGGTTTCACTTGTTGCTACTCCTGCAGCCCCTATGCTTAGGTCTCGCCCAGCACCTGACCCTGAGGGAGAGTCCTCGAGGCAGCGCCGCCATGTCACTTTTAACCCGGAGGTTTCCACTATCAGCTCAGGATCTGAGTCCGGCTCAGGAGAGGAGCCCGCACCACCAGCCAAGCACTAGATCGTTAGAGTACCTGCAGTTGTCATGAGGTTGATGTATGTATGTAGTCGTTCGTGCCATGATGCTTAGTTTCATGTATGAGGGTAGTCGAACCAGTCATGATGTTTATCTTTCATGTATGAGTCTATGTATAATTATGTTGGAACCTTTTTATTCACCTTGGTTTCTTTTTCGCTGCTTTCTTTCGGTTTGTCGCTGGCTTTTCTTCCCATTTTTGGATATTTCTCATCTCAGTTGCTTTATATTGGGAAAATAAACAATAGGATAACACGGGGAGGCAGTAGCAGCCACGCTTGTGAGGATGTCCCTGTTCGTCGCTTAGCAAGACAGGCAGGACAATCCCCCGAGCCATATCGGCCACCACCGCCACCACCGCCTCATCCGCCATCCACTGAGCAAATTATGCGTATGTTTGAGGAAAGAAGGAATAACGATCTGATTGAGCTGTTGAAAAGTGTGCAAGCTATGGTTGGGCAGAATGGAAATCAGAATGGTCATGACTCCAAGATGTCAGATTTTCAGAGGATCAAGCCTCCCAGTTTTAGTCAAGTTATCAATCCTTGGGAAGCCGATGATTGGTTAAGACTATTAGAAGAAGCTTGAGATTGCTCATACTGAAGAAGCTGACAAGGTTCCGTTCGCTACGCATTATCTTGAAGGAGCTGCCGCTATATGGTGGGATAATGCTAAGGCTATGTGGCATGCGGACAAAGAAATTACCTGGACTAAATTCAAGGACCATTTTCGCAACTACCATATTCCAGCCAGGATTATGAAGGTCAAGCAGAGCGAATTCCTCGCTCTCACACAAGGAAGCCTGTCAGTAAGTGAGTACCTGCACAAGTTCAACCATTTGGCCCGTTATTCTCTTTATGATGTGGCCACAGAAGAGAGGAAGATTGACATATTTCTTGGAGGACTGAACCAACACCTCAGATGCACTCTCAGTATGTTTGATTTCTCGGATTTCCAAACTCTGGTAAACAAAGCCCTCATCGCAGAAAGGGAACACAAGCTCGTGCACGACAACATGCCCGCTAATAATGATCACAAGTGCAAATTCGAGCCTAAGAAGGATGGACAACCAGTGCAGAAGGCTCGTACATGGCAGTAGACTCAGGTTGAGTACAAACCAAATTGGCAGCAGAATGTTAACATGACCACTACTCAAGTCAAGAACGTCGTGACCAACCCGGTGCGTGAAGAGTGTCAGCGCAATAATTCCTATTTTAATTATGGGCAAACTAGACATTATGCCAGACAGTGCCCCAAGAACGGCAAGCCAACTGCCCCATTCAGGCCACAAGTCAATCACCTGGAGCCCTACCCTGTCCAGAGGACCATCCAAGGGCAAATTCACCACCTCTCCGTAGATGAAGCCCAAGAGTACCCAGAAGTCATCATTGGTATGTTTCCTGTAAATAGCATACCTGCACTAATTTTATTTGACTCTGGGGCTTCCCACTCTTTTATTTCACGGAGTTTTGTTGCCCAAAACAAATTTCCTTGCCTGATTTTGGGAAAAGTATGATGGTACAATCCTCGGAATCCGTGCTCAGAAGCAATCTGGTTTGTCGTAATTTGGAAATTGATATCAAGGGAGTCAGATTTCCAACATCCTTGATAGTCATCGAGTCTGCCAAATTGGATATTATTTTTGGAATGAATTGGTTAACCCAATATCAAGTATGCATCAACTGTGCGACCAGAGAAGTCACCATGACAAGTCCGGAAGGTCGAACCACAAAATTCTATGCTTGCAGAAGCATACCCAAGAAGGAAATGGTTTTCACGGCTGTGGCTGAAGAGTTGGTATTAATTCCTGTGGTCAGTGAGTTTCCAGATGTATTCCCTGAGGAATTACCAGGAATACCGCCAAACAGGGAGCTTGAGTTTGCAATTGATTTTGCGCCTGGAACCGCACCGTTATACAAGAAGTATTATCGGATGCCTTCGCCGGAATTAGTGGAATTAAAGAAACAGCTTGATGAGATGCTTCGGAAAGGATACATCCGTCCGAGCTCTTCACCATGGGGATCACCCGCAATATTTGTGGACAAGAAAGACAACAGTCTTCGGATGTGTGTAGATTACCGTCAGCTGAATGATTTCACTATCAAGAACAAATATCCACTGCCAAGGATTGATGATTTGTTTGATCAACTCAGTGGGGAGAAAGTATTCTCCAAGATTGATTTGAGGACCGGATATCACCAGCTCAAAATCAAGAAGGAAGATATTCCTAAGACCGCGTTCACTACTCGATATGGTCTTTATGAATATACAGTTATGTCTTTCGGCCTCACCAACGCCCCTGCCTTTTTAATGCATATGCTGAATAAGGTATTTATGGATTTCTTGGATAAGTTTGTGGTGGTCTTCATCGATGACATCCTCATCTACTCCAAGGGTGAAGAAGAACACAAGGAATACCTCAGAGCAGTTATGAAAAGGCTCTGTGACCATCAGTTATATGCGAAGTTCAGCAAATGTGAGTTTTGGCTCAAGAAAGTTGGATTTTTAGGGCATGTGCTTTCAGAAGAAGGGATAGCCATGGATCCAAGTAAGGTGAAAGACGTGCTTGATTGGACCGCTCCCACGACAGTATCCGAGATCCGGAGTTTCCTTGGATTAGCCGGATACTACCGCCGTTTCATCGAAGGTTTCTCTAAGATTGCCAAGCCAATGACAGAGCTTCTCAAGAAAGATAAGAAGTTTGAATGGACTGAGGATTGTGAGAAAAGTTTCAATGAGGTAAAGACCAGACTGGCAACAGCACCGGTATGGACTCTTCCAGATATCTACCGCAGCTTTGATGTATAATGCGACGCATCGAGGAGAGGTATTGGATGTGTACTCATGCAAAATGTCAAGGTTTTTCCCTACGCATCTCGACAGTTACGGCCTCACGAAGGGAACTATCCAACGCATGATTTGGAGTTGGCCGCTGTTGCGCATGCTTTGAAAATTTGGAGACACTACCACATTGGAAAGAGGTGTTAGATATTTACCGACCACAAGAGTCTCAAGTATGTATTCACTCAACCGGGCTTAAACCTTCGATAGCGAAGATGGCTCAAGTTGGTCAAGGATTATGACCTTGGGATAAATTATCATCCGGGTAAAGCCAACGTGGTTGCCGATGCCCTCAGCCCCAAGCCTGCCAGTCTGAATGCCATAATGGATTCCTTGCCTCCCGAACTCCAAGAAGAGATCACTCAATTCAATTTGGTTATAGTAGATGCCAGTCTTGCCAATATATTGGAAGTTACTCCTACCCTTGAGGATGGGATTCACAACGCCCAGACAGATGATGTAGCACTGCAGTCCCATGTCAAGCGTATGCAAGAAGGCAAGACTTAGGATTTCTCTAAGGATCAGCAAGGTACGCTAAGGTTTCGAGAACGGATTTGCATACCTGAGCAAGTAGACCTGAGAAAGAAGATCTTGGCAGAAGCACACGAATCTTCGTATTCAATCCACCCAAGAGGTACCAAAATGTACGATGACCTTCGCTAGATATTTTGGTGGGATGGAATGAAGAAAGACATCGCATACTTTGTCGCTTGCTGCGATATTTGCAACAAGGTTAAGGCGGAACACCAGAAACCTGCCGGACTCCTTCAACCCCTACTCGTCTGCATGGATTTCATCACAGGCCTACCAAGGACTCACCGAGGCAATGATGCAGTATGGGTCATGGTGAACATGCTGACAAAGGTAGCTCACTTCATTCCCATCTGAACCACCTACCGAGCCGATGAACTTCCACGGTTATATGTGTCCAGAATCGCCAGTTCGCATGGAGTGCCAAGAACAATTACTTCAGATCGAGGTTCTCTCTTCACCTCGGCATTCTGGTCACGTCTCCATCAAGCCTTGGGGACTACCCTAAACTACAACACAGCCTATCATCCTCAGACAGACGGGCAGACTGAGCGAGTAAATCAGATACTCGAAGATATGCTCCGAGCATGTGCTTTGGCCCAAGGACCCAAGTGGGAAGATTGTCTGCCATATGCTGTGTTCTCCTACAACAACAGTTTCCAGACCAGCTGAAGATGTCACCTTATGAAGCTTAGTATGGCCGTAAGTGCCGCACTCGGCTAAATTGGTCTCAAACCGGAGATAGCCACATTTTCGGAACCGATTTGATGATGGAGGCTGAAAAGCAAGTCAAGGAGATCCAAGATAGACTGCAGTTGGCCAAGTCCCGATAGAAGAGTTATTATGATGCAAAGCACCGTCAGATCAGTTTTGAACCTGGAGAGCACGTGTACCTCCGAGTCACACCCATGAAAGGAGTCAAGAGATTTCAGACTCGAGGAAAACTGCCACCCAGATATATTGGTCCGTTCCTAGTCATGTCCAGAGTTGGAACAGACGCTTATCAGTTGGAATTGCCCCCTGAATTGTCAGAAGTGCACAATGTGGTCCGTGTCTCATAGCTAAGAAGGTGTATCTCGCCACCCGAGAAAAGGACTGATATGGCAAATATAGAACTTGATAAGGATTTAACCTATGAGGAGAGACCGATCAGAATATTGGATGAGACAGAAAGAGTCACTCGCAGTAAAAGTGATAAAGTTTTATAAGGTTCAATGGGAGCATCACACCGAGGAAGAAGCAACCTGGGAAAGAGAGGAATTTTTAAGGACAACTGATGACCCACAAGTATAGGGGATAAATTGTAGCTCTTTCCGATAAGTAAGAGTGTCGAACCCAACGAGGAGCAGGAGGAGATGACAAGTAGTTTTCAGTAAGGTAATGTCTGCAAGTGCTGAAATTGTAAGTAGCGGAGTAGGTTGATAGCAAGATAATTTGTAATGAGCAAGTAACGATAGTGGTAACAAAAGTGCAGCAAGGTAGCCCAATCCTTTTGAGGCAAAGGACAGGCCAAAACGGTCTCTTATGATAAGCAAAGCGTTCTTGAGGGTACACGGGAATTTCATCTAGTCACTTTCATCATGTTGGTTCGATTTGTGTTTGGTACTTTGATAATTTGATATGTGGGTGGACTGGTGCTTAGGTGATGTTCTTAATTGAACAAACCTCCTACTTATGATTAACCCTCCCGCAAGCATCTGCAACTACGAGAAAAGTATTAAGAATAAATTCTAACCACAAAATTAAACTTTTGGATCCAATCGGTCCCTTACGGAATAGCGCATAAACTGGGGTTTAAGCTTCTGTCACTCTCGCAACCCATCATCTAATTGCTACAACACAATGCATTCCCTTAGGACCAAATATGATGAAGTGCCATGTAGTCGACGTTCACATGACACCACTAAGGGAATCACAACATACATACTATCAAAATATCGAACACATATCAAGTTTACATGATTACTTGCAACATGATTTCTCCCGTGACCTCAAGAACAAAAGTAACTACTCACAAATGATAAACATGCTCATGATCAGAGGAGTATTAAATAGCATATTGGATCAGAACATATAATCGTCCACCAAATAAACCATAAAGTAATCAACTACAATATGTAATGAACACTACTAGTCACCCACAAGCACCAATCTATAGTTCCGGTAACAAGATTGAACACAAGAGATGAACTAGGGTTTGAGATGAGATGGTGTTGTTGAAGATGTTGATGGAGATTGCCCTCCCCAAGATGGGAGAGTTATTGGTGATGATGATGACGATGATTTCCCCCTCCGGGAGGGATGTTCCCCCGGCAAAATCGCTCCGCCGGAGGGCAAAAGTGCTCCTGCCCAAGTTCCGCCTCGAGGCGGCGGCGCTATGTCCTGAAAGTCCTCTTTTTTTTCTAGGTCAAAATGACCTATATACCAGAAGATGGGCACCGGAGGTGGGCCTGGGTGAGCACAACCCACCAAGGCGCGCCCGGGATGCCTGGCGCGCCCGGGATGCCTGGCGCGCCCAGGTGGGTTGTGCCCACCTGGTGGGCCCCCTCTGGTAGTTATTTGCTCCAATATTTCTCAAATATTCCATAAAAAATCTCCGTGAAGTTTCGGCTTGTTTGGAGTTGTGCAGAATAGGTAGCATCACGTAGCTTTTGCAGGTCCAGATTTCCAGCTGCCGGAATTCTCCCTCTTGGTGTATACCTTGCAAATTATGAGAGAAAAGGCATTAGAATTACTCCAAAAAGCATTGTTATGGATAAAAATATCATAAATAACACTAAGAAACATGATGCAAAATGGACGTATCAACTCCCCCAAGCTTCAAAATTAAATATAAGACTTTCATCATAGAACTTTTATCATATACTTCTCATGAATAAGTAACGGTTCATCACACAATCGAATTATAAAGCAAAAAACTCTATTAAAAACCAACAAACTATGTTCTCAGTCAACTTTGCAACTACAATTCATCATCTTTTCAGGAAGGGTCACGTATCGGAGCCTTTAGGCAAGTCCACATACTCAACCATCATATAGTCTTCTATGATTGCTAACACTCACCGCGTACACATGAGAAAAATGTTTCAACCGGACACATAGAAAGATAGGGGCTTATAGTTTCGCCTCCCAACGTATTCACCTCAAGGGTGATGTCAACAATAATAATTCATGCTATCTATATTCAACTGGACATATGTGGCTAGATCTTTCCTCACCACATGATGCTTGCCAAAGGAAAAAAATAAAAAGGAATAGAAGGAAAACTTTGACTCTTTGCATAAAAGTAAATACATAAAAGTAAAGGATAGGCCCTTCATAGAGGGAAGCAGAGGTTGCTATGCGCTTATTTGTTTGTATGCTCAACCCCTTAGTGCAAAAGAACGTCACATTGCATTGCCCCTTGTGATAGCGACCTTTATTATGCAGTCTGTCGCTTTTATTCTTCACCATCACAAGTTCATGCAACGCTCAATTTTCTCTTACACTAAATGATCTCACACATTTAGAAGAAATTTTTATTGCCATTTTGCACCGATGACAACTTACTTGAGGGATCTTGCTCAATCCCTAGGTAGGTATGGTGGACACTTGAAAATAAGATTTGGGTTTAAGGGTTTTTGGATGCACACGTAGTATCTCTACTTAGTGCGGAATTTTTGGCTAGCAAAGATAGGGGGCAAGCACCACATGTTGAAGGATCTATGACAATATGACTTCTATGTGAATATAAACAAACATAAACCATTAAGTTGTCTTCCTTGTCCAACGTCAACAATTTTGGCATATAATATTTTGATGAGGGCTCACAATCACAAAAGATTTCTCGAATAGTATATTTATATGTGAATCTTCTCTTCCCTTATTAATTCTTTCATGAGTTGCATCATTGACTAATGCTATGTTTGTCAATCTCTAACAAAATTTTCTACTTATGCCTTTCCTTATGTGGTGCCATCACCTACCATAGGATTAGTATATGATCTCTTCATTATTTCTTTCCTTTTATTTCTTTCCTTTCTCTTTTGCTTTCTTATTTCTTTTCTTTAATTGCAACATGAGAGTAAAGAAAGCAAAAACTCAAACTAAACTTTATTATATAACTTGCACACGATTACAAGGATAGATCACAAAGCAAACTCTCAAGGAAGAAAGGATCGAACTAACTTTTATTCATCTAAAGCAAAAAGATTGAACTAAAATAAGTAAAAGCAAAAAGATACTGGGATGATACGATACCGGGGCACCTCCCCCAAGCTTGGCGGAAGCCGAGGGGAGTGCCCATACCCGATACTTAGTTCTCCTTTGGTGGTGATGACAATTGTGCCTTCAACTTTTTCATATTGTAGTTGAGGAAAGCAATTACGTATTTTAAATCATCGACCTCCAACTCCAGCTTCAAGATCTTGTCCCATAAATCTCCTTTGCTTTTCTGCTGAAAACGAGAAGGAATCGATTGATTTTTAGACCGATTAACTCTCTTAGGGAGACTTGACTTCTTGAACTCCACGTGCATATCCCCAGGTTGAGGTAGAGGAACATCCTCCTCCTCCGAACTTGAATCATCGATCCTCATCAAATGAGCATCCTCCTCATCATCCATAGTTCGACCAAAAGGAGATAGGTCCCCATAGGTCTTCGGGTCAGCAACGAGATGTGAGACATAGCTCTCTCCGTCGGAGTCTTGGGGCGACATATTTTTCAAAACTGCACAGAAAACAACAAGAAAAGAGAACAGAGGATTTCTTCGTGATACGGTGATCAACAGGTTCGGGAAGTATATATAGATTTTTTATCTTGGAGGACAAGCATACGAAAGAAAAACGGAGTCCGGAAGGTGTCCCAGGTGGGCACAACCCACCTGGGCGCGCCAGGAAAGCCTGGCGCGCCCTGGTGTCTTGGGCCCACAAGGGTACGCTTCCTGGATGTTTGTTTATTTCCTAAATTTTAAATATTCCAAAACAGATAAAAAATATTTTTTCAGATTTTCCGGAGTCCGTTTACTTACCGTATCACGTACCTCCTTATTTTCACGATTCTAGAGTGTTCCCGAAGGACTCTTTTATGTGTTCTTCTAGTGTCAAAGTTTGGATAATATTACTTTCAACATTAATGGGCATACCTGAGATAGAATGTTTTATTCGTTGTCCATTGACAACCTTTGGGTTAGTACCTTCAGAATTATTTATTTTTATGGCTCCAGACCGATAAACCTCCTCGATGACATATGGGCCTTCCCATTTTGAGAGGAGTTTTCCTGCAAAGAATCTGAAACGAGAGTTGTACAAAAGAACATATTCTCCGACTTTAAACTCACGCTTTTGGATTCTTTTGTCATGCCATCTTTTAACTTTCTCTTTGAATAATTTTGCATTTTCATAAGCTTGGGGTTCTCCATTCATCTAATGAGCTAATATCAAATAACCTCTTTTCACCAACAAGCTTGAAATCATAGTTGAGTTCTTTAACTTCCCAATATGCTTTATGTTCTAACTCAATAGGAAAATGACAAGCTTTTCCATAAACCATTTTATAAGGAGACATACCCATAGGATTTTTATATACTGTTCTATAAGCCCAAGGTGCATCATCTAATTCTTAGGCCAATT
Source organism: Triticum aestivum (assembly GCF_018294505.1). Taxonomy (NCBI): domain Eukaryota; kingdom Viridiplantae; phylum Streptophyta; class Magnoliopsida; order Poales; family Poaceae; genus Triticum; species Triticum aestivum. The sequence continues at coordinate 159,106,776 of NC_057802.1, forward strand.
CTTCCTAGACCTATTGACAGTCTTCTGCAAAATGAATTTTATTTCTCTATTGCTAATCTCAACTTGACCACTAGACTGAGGATGATAAGGTGATGCAATTCTATGGTTAACATCATACTTGGCAAGCATTTTACGGAAAGCACCATGAATAAAGTGTGAACCACCATCAGTCATTAAATATCTAGGGACTCCAAACCTTGGGAAAATAACTTCCTTAAGCATTTTAATAGAGGTTTTGTGATCAGCATTATTTGTTGGAATAGCTTCTACCCATTTAGTAACATAATCAACACCAACCAAAATATGTGTATACCCATTAGAGGAAGGAAAAGGTGCCATGTAATCAAATCCCCAAACATCAAATGGTTCAACAGCAAGTGAATAATTCATAGGCATTTCTTGACGCTTACCGATATTACCTATCCTTTGACATTCATCACAAGATAAGACGAACTTACGGGCATCCTTGAAGAGAGTAGGCCAATAAAATCCAGACTGCAATACCTTGTGAGAAGTTCTATCTCCAGCATGATGCCCTCCATAAGCTTCGGAGTGAAATTTCCATAGGATTCGTCCCTGTTCATGCTCAGGTACACAACGTCTAATAATACCATATACTCCTTTATAAAGATGTGGGTCATCCCAAAAGTAGTGTCTTAAATCATAGAAGAATTTATTTTCTTTAGTTGGTATGTAAAGCTAGGTGGCAAATATTTAGCAACAATGTGATTAGCATAGTCAGCATACCAAGGAGTACCGTGAGCAACATTTATTGCAGCTAACTGCTCATCAGGAAAACTATCATCAATAGGTAGTGGGTCATCAAGCACATTTTCAAGCCTAGATAAATTATCAGCTACTGGGTTCTCAGCTCCTTTTCTCTCGATGATATGTAAATCAAATTCTTGTAACAAGAGAACCCATCGAATAAGTCTAGGTTTAGTATCTTTCTTTTCCATAAGATATTTAATAACAGCATGGTCTATGTGAATAGTTACTTTGGAATCAACAATATAAGGTCTAAATTTATCACAAGCAAACACCACTGCTAAGAATTCTTTTTCAGTAGTAGCATAATTTCTTTGAGCACTGTCTAGAGTTTTACTAGCATAATGAATTACATTAAGTTTCTTATCAACTCTTTGTCCTAGAACAGCACCAACAGCATAATCACTAGCATCACACATAATTTCAAAAGTCAAGTTCCAATCAGGTGGTTGCACAATAGGTGCAGAAATTAAGGCTTTCTTGAGTGTTTCAAAGGCTTGTAGACAATCATCATAAAAAACAAAAGGAATATCCATTTGCAAAGACTAGTGAGAGGCCTAGAAATTTTAGAAAAGTCTTTGATAAATTTCCTATAGAAACCAGCATGACCTAGGAAACTACGAATACCTTTTATATCTTTAGGACATGGCATTTTCTCAGTTGCATCAGCCTTAGCTTTGTCCACTTCAATACCTCTTTCAGAAATTTTATGACCCAAGACAATGCCTTCATTAACCATAAAGTGGCACTTCTCCCAATTCAAGACAAGATTTTTTTGTTCACATCTCCGCAAAACTCGATCAAGATTGCTTAAACAATCATCAAAAGACTTCCCATAAGCAGAAAAGTCATCCATGAAAACCTCAACAATCTTTTCACAAAAGTCAGAGAATATAGCAGTCATACATCTTTGAAAGGTAGCAGGTGCATTACATAAACCAAAAGGCATACGTCTATAAGCATAGGTTCCAAAAGGACAAGTAAAAGTGGTCTTTTCTTGATCAGGTTGAGAAACAGGTATTTGTGAAAAGCCAGAATATCCATCAAGGAAGCAAAGTGTGTGTGCTTAGATAATCTTTCAAGCATTTGATCAATAAAATGCAAAGGGTAATGATCTTTTCTAGTTTCTTTGTTTAATTTTCTAAAATCAATTACCATTCTATAGCCTTTAACAATTCTTTGTGGAATAAGTTCATTCTTATCATTAGGAACAACAGTTATACCTCCTTTCTTAGGAACACAGTGAACATGACTAACACATCTACTATCAGCTATAGTATAGATTATACCTGTTTCCAGAAGTTTTAATATTTCCGTTCTTACCACTTATTTCATCTTCGGATTTAACCGACGTTGGTGATCAACAACGGGTTTAGCATCAGGTTCCATATTAATTTTGTGCTGACATAGAGTGGGACTAATGCCCTTTAAATCATCAAGAGTATATCCAATAGCAGCTCGGTGCTTCCTTAGAACTTTCAATAATCTTTCTTCTTCATGTTCTGAAAGGTTAGCACTGATAATAACATGATATATCTTCTTTTCATCAAGATAAGCATATTTCGAAGTGTCTGGCAGTTGTTTTAATTCAAACACAGGATCACCTTTAGGTGGAGGAGGACCTCCTAGAGTTTCAATAGGCAAATTGTGTTTAAGCAGAGGACGTTCAAAGAATTTTTTTATCTATTTAATTTCTTTCATGCATATGTAAATCATTTTCATGGTCTAGCAAATATTGTTCTAAAGGATCAGTAGGTGGAACAGCAATAAAAGCAAGACCAATTAATCCATCCTTACTAGGAAATTCTTTTTCATGAAGCTTTCTACTAAACTTGGAAAAATTAAACTCATGAGACTCATCACCAAAACTAACACCGACAATTTGTTTCTCACAATCTATCTTAGCATTAACGGTGCTCAAGAAAGGTCTACCAAAGATAATGGGACAAAAGTTATCTTGCGGGGAACCAAGAACAAGAAAATATGTAGGGTATTTAATTTTCCCACACAAGACTTCTACATCTCTAACAATCCCAATCGGTGATATAGTGTCTCTATTAGCAACTTTAATAGTAACAGCTATGTCTTCTATTTCTGCGGGTGTTGTGTCATTCATAATTTCTTGATATAAGGTGTAAGGAATATCACTCACACTAGCACCTATGTCACATAAACCATGATAACAGTGATCTACTATTTTAATTGAGATGACAGGCATGCCAACAACAGGTCTATGTTTGTCCTTTTTATCAGGTTTGGCAATTCTAGCAGCTTCTTCACAGAAGTAAATAACATGCCCATCTATATCTTCTTCTATGAGATCTTTAACCATAGCAATGCTAGGTTCTACTTTGATTTGTTCATCAGGTTTAGGTGTTCTAATATAGCTATTGTTAACCACATTTGAAATTTTAGCATGTTCCTTTAACCTAACAGGAAAAGGTGGTTTCTCAATATAAGCAGAAGGAACAACTGGATCAACATTATAAAGTATAGTTTCTTCTTTAACTGATACTGGTTCTTTAATTTCTTCTTTAATAGATGGGTGATATTTAAACCACTTCTCTTTAGGGGAGTTCAACATGAGTAGCAAATGATTCACAAAAGCAGGCTATTATCTCAGAGTCAAGTCCATATTTAGTGCTAAACTTTTGAAAAGCATCGGTATCCATAAAAGATTTAACACAATCATACTTAACTTTAATACCTGACTCTTTACCTTCATCAAGTTCCCAATCTTTAGAGTTGCATTTAATTCTTTCCAAAATATCCCACCGGAATTCAATAGTCTTCTTGAAAAAAGAACCAACACAAGAAGTATCAAGCATGGTTTGATCATTACGAGAAAGCCGAGCATAAAAATTCTGGATAATAATTTCTCTTGAGAGCTCATGATTGGGGCATGAATATAACATTGACTTAAGCCTCCCCCAAGCTAGAGCAATTCTTTCTCCTTCACGAGGCCAAAAATTATATATATAATTCCGATCACGATGAACTAGATGCATAGGATAATTTTTTTGGTGGAACTCCAATTTCAAACGATTCCAATTCCATGATCCGATATCATCGCATAGCCTATACCATGCCAATGCTTTTCCCTTCAAAGATAAAGGGAAAACCTTTTTCATAACTTCATCCCTGGGTAAACCTACAAGCTTAAACAATCCACAAATTTTTTCTACATATATCAAGTGCATATCAGGATGTTCGGTTCCATCTCCGGCATAAGGATTAGCTAGCTGTTGTTCTATCATACCCGAAGGAATTTCATATTCAGTATTTTTAGTAGGTGCAGTAGGTTGAGGGGTAACTAATTGTGGTTCCGGACGAGGTGAAGATACCCCGAACAAACCCCTCAAAGGATTGTTTTCCATAGTAACAAGTGACAATAAATTTCAGCACACTATATAAATGTTTCCTTACCAAATTCCACTTACCAAGGGCGCTTCACTCCCCGGCAACGGCGCCAGAAAATAGCCTTGATGACCCACAGGTATAGGGGATCAATAGTAGCTCTTTTTGATAAGTAAGAGTGTCGAAACCAACGAGGAGCAGAAGGAAATGACAAGTAGTTTTCAGTAAGGTAATGTCTGCAAGTGCTGAAATTGTAAGTAGCAGAGTAGTTCGATAGCAAGATAATTTGTAACGAGCAAGTAACGATAGTAGTAACAAAAGTGCAGAAAGGTAGCCCAATCCATTTGAGGCAAAGGATAGGCCAAAATGGTCTCTTATGATAAGCAAAGCGTTCTTGAGGGTACATGGGAATTTCATCTAGTCACTTTCATCATGTTGGTTCGATTTGTGTTTGGTACTTTGATAATTTGATATGTGGGTGGACCGGTGCTTAGGTTCTGTTCTTACTTGAACAAACCTCCTACTTATGATTAACCCTTCTGCAAGAATCCGCAACTACGGGAAAAGTATTAAGAATAAATTCTAACCATAGCATTAAACTTTTGGATCCAATCGGTATCTTACGGAATAACGCATAAACTGGGGTTTAAGCTTCTGTTACTCTCGCAACCCATCATCTAATTGCTACTCCACAATGCATTCCCTTAGGCCCAAATATGGTGAAGTGTCATGTAGTCGACATTCACATGACACCACTAAGGGAATCACAACGTACATACTATCAAAATATCGAACACATATCAAGTTCACATGATTACTTGCAACATGATTTCTCCCGTGACCTCAAGAAAAAAAGTAACTACTCACAAATGATAAACATGCTCATGATCAGAGGGTATTAAATAACATATTGGATTTGAACAGATAATCTTCCACCAAATAAACCATATAGTAATCAACTACAAGATGTAATCAACACTACTAGTCACCCACAAGCACCAATCTATAGTTCCGGTAACAAGATTGAACACAAGAGATGAACTAGGGTTTGAGATGAGATGGTGTTGTTGAAGATGTTGATGGAGATTGCCCTCCCAAGATGGGAGAGTTGTTGGTGATGATGATGACGATGATTTCCCCCTCCGGGAGAGAAGTTCCCCCGGCAGAATCGCTCCGTCGGAGGGCAAAAGTGCTGCTGCCCAAGTTCCTCCTGGAGGCGTCGGCACTCCGTCCCGAAAGTCCTATCTTTTTCTAGGTCAAAATGACCTATATACCAGTAGATGGGCACCGGAGATGGGCCTGGGTGAGCACAACCCACCAGGGCGTGCCTGGGCTGCCTGGCGCCCCCAGGTGGGCCCCCTCTGGTAGTTATGTGCTCCAATATTCCTCAAATATTCCATAAAAAATCTCCGTGAATTTTCAACTTGTTTGGAGTTGTGCAGAATAGGTAGCCTGGCGTAGCTTTTCCAGGTCCAGATTTCCAGCTGCCGGAATTCTCCCTCTTGGTGTATACCTTGCAAATTATGAGAGAAAAGGCATTAGAATTACTCCAAAAAGCATTATTATGGATAAAAACATCATAAATAACAGTAAGACAACATGATGCAAAATGATGTATCAACAGCCTACCCATAATTGTTTTCCCGAGCAACCAAATCTCGAGGACGAGATTCATCCTAAGTGGGGGAGGTTTGTCACAGCCTGGTTTTTGCCTTCTCTCTTTTTCCGGACTTCATTTGCCTCTGCTTTGAATTTGGGGTTTTTGAATGAATTCAAATGGACTTAACACTTGGGCATGTCCTTGATTTTCACCCAAGGGACCCATCCATCTCCAGATGGCAACGGGGACGAAACCCATCGGGTTTTGCCTTCCCAAACCCATCCCCACGAGAAAATCGTAAACCCGTCCCCGTCCCCGTCCCCATCACCGTACGCGGGGCTAGTTTTCCGCCCGTCCCCTGAACCCATCGGGTTTCGGGGAACCCACGAGAAAATCAAAATATTTAAACAAACATAGTAGTGACAAAAAATAACATTTCAGTAGCAAAACAAGCACATTTCAGTAGCATAATTTGAGCAAATTTCAACAAGAAACAATAGTAGATGGTTCAACAGCTATATAGTGTATTTCAACAGATTTAAACAACATACATAGTATATTTCAGAGGCAGCAACATAAGATAAATAGTAGCAACAATGATATCATTTCAGTAGCAACATAGTATATTTCAGCAGCAAAACAACAGCAAATTTCAGCACAATACTCAGGAATAACATCAGCTAAAAGAAGCCTATTTCAGCACAACTATAGCCCATTTCAACAACTAAGATAAGCATATTTCAGCAACAAACAGGTGCATATTTCGGTCATACATTGTTCAACAAGATGTCCAACTATAGAAGTTCTGAAATAGAAATCATGGTTCACACATCACAAGCACAAATGATACGAAATTGTCCAATACATAAGTTCTAAAATAGATTTTGTAGTTCATAAATCATTATAAAGTGGTCATCATCATGGCATCTTTGACATCTCCAAGCCTCCAAAAGACAATCTTCAAAGCATGCCAATTCAGAGTGCCAAGTCCTATAGAAGATCAAAATTCACTTAAGCTAAAGTTAAATATGAAAAATATGCAGATTGGTATATGAAATGTGAAAGTACTTGTACTTTACCTGTATTCCCTCTTGAATGTCTTGAAGGCAACTCCAAAAGCTTTGTCCATCTTCATTGTCAGCATCTATAAGAATGAAATAAGTAGTAATGAACATCTAATGAAACGTTGCAGCAAGATAATGATAAACTATATTATGATATGTAAAGGAAGACACACCTTTATATTTGTTTCTTATCCAATCTTGTGAACACATCAAGGCCTCTAAGATTTCAGGGGTAAGACGACTACGGTGATCACTTAGAACTCAACCACTTGTGCTGAATGCTAATTCTGAGGCAACCGTGCTGACCGGAGTTGCAAAAACATCACGTGCTAGCAGCCTCAAAGTTGGATAGCGTGTTCCAGAAACTTTCCACCAATCTAACACACTGAACTTATCTTTGGACAATGGAACTAGCTCATCTTCCAAGTAACGGTCTAGTTTAGATTTCATCCTAAAAGATGCTGGCCTCTTTTGAGCAACACGTGCATTGAAGAGTGACATAAGGGCTGGAGCTTCCAGAGAAGAGAATGAGGAAGATGATTGTCCATGATCATCATCACTCTCAAGATTGTACTCCTCTAACAATGTGCATATCTTGGCAATTATTCCATTAACATGGTCCTCACATTCTGGACTAGAAGGACTAATACCATGCAACATAGCAAAGCAAACAAGTAACATTTCATTTTTTACCGAGGATCAAGAAGTGTAGCCATTCCGATTAGACCTTGAATATCAGTCCAATACTTGTTAAATTTCTCTTCCATGCTAAATGTCATGGCTTGTATCACCTCATTACCGCAAGTTGACCATTGCCTCATATTCATTTTAATTTCACAAATCTTGGGAAAATAGATGTTGGAAGTTACATAATCAGTCCCGGAAAACATTTCAGTGATTTCAAAGCACAGCCGCAGCCTTTCTACAACATCAATAGCAAAAGCCCATTCCTCCTTAGAAGGGAGACTCTCGTATTGCTTCTCAACCTTCTTTAATCGCTCAAAAACAACCTTATATGGTAGAGCCACACTAAGCATTGTGTAAGTTGAATTCCACCTAGTCTTACAATCAAGTATTAATCTTCTTGTTATTTTGACCTTTTGAAACTTCGCAATTTCCTCAAATTTCTCTATTCGTTTTGGTGAGGCAATCCAAAAAGCTACACTATCTCTAATCTTTTCAATTGCTGGTTTCATAGCATCTAAGCCATGTTTGACAATTAAATTCAGAATGTGGGCACAACAACGCATGTGAGTCAAGGTACCTTGCAACATGAGCTTGTCCTTCCCTATCCTCTTCACCAACAAGTCAATTGTCTTGTCATTTGAAGAACAATTGTCAACAGTCACCGTTGATAGCTTCTCATCAAGATTCCAAGATATCAATGATTCATGAAGTTCTGCAGCTATAACTTCGGCGGTGTGAGGAGCTGGCACATAAATAAACCTACAAATGCAACGAATATTTGTTATACAGCCATAAATATTGATAAAAACAACACCAAACAATGTACTACAGCGGCAATCATCGATAAAAACAACAACAAACAATGTACTACAGCGGCAATCATCGATAAAAACAACACCAAACAATGTACTACAGCAGGAAATATTGATAAACCAACACCAAACAATGTACTACAGCAGGAAATATTGATAAAAACAACACCAAACAATGTACTACAACAAGAAATATTGATAAAAACAACACCAAACAGTGTACTACAACAACAAATATCGATAAAAACAACACCAAAGAATGTACTACAACAACAACTATCGATACAAATAGCATCATATACCTCATGATAACACTCCTAAGTTTCCAAGAGTCATCAATGGAATGGCCCGTGATTGCCATGTATCCTTTCTTTTGATTGTCAGCCGTCCATAAATCAGTAGTGATAGCCACTCTTGATCGATTTGCAGCCATGTACTCGATAGCCTTCTTCCTTTCAACTTTGTAAGCGTCCAGAATATCCTTCCTATGAATAAAGAGGTGACAATCAGATATTGAAGATATTAAACAAAACATAGCATATTAGTAGAACAATTCACAGTTGCATAAGACATACCTAATAGTGTTTCTTGTCACCATAGTAAATAAGGGTTGCAATGCACTAACAAATCTTCGAAACCCCGTATGATCAACTATGGATAAGGGGTACTCATGCAGCACAATCATGGAAGCAAGCATCTTTCTAGCAAAAACTTGGTTAAAAGTATAGTTCTCCACCGAAACTTTTCCATGGCTACTAGAACTGAACCTCAAAGAAGATTGGCTCAATGTTTTACCATTGCTATGGACCTTCTTCATAGTACAAGCCGCCAAATGAACATGAAGATGCTTTGTCCCATTCTTTGATTCCCCTCCAAGTTTCTTCTTACAATGAAGAAATTGTGCCTTCCATCTCCCACGGACCTTCACTTTCTTGAAATCAACCCAAGCAATTGATGTGAGCTTTCTCTTGGAACCTACTGCACGTCCTTCCTCAGCCTCATCTTCCTCTTCATCCTCATCCCCATCTTCCTCTCCATCCTCATCCTCATCCCCATCTTCCTCTTCATCTCCTTCATCCGCAGCATCCTCTTCATCCGTAATTTCAACATGTTCTCCAACAAACATTGCATCATAATCGACGGACTCATCAAATTCTTCGTCCATATCCACAGGTTCAGGAACACTACTTGTAACTGACTGTACAATTGTAGTTTCTGTTGACGGTGTCGTCAATGAATCAATTAACCTATCAAAAAGAATAAAAACAGAATTATTAGCTTTGGTGTATTTTTTTGACATAGTAGCAGTAGCAATTTTGCTAAAACAGTAGCACCAAGGACTCTACTACATGTATTTCTTGCAAGTTTGCTAAAACAGTAGCAATTTATACATGTAGCCTACAATATGAAAAGATCATATACATGTACCTACACACTGCATATTAATTGTACAAGGATTCCAAATCCATTTTGTTTCGTTCTTGCAAGAGTGTACTAGCTTCAACTCAACTTCTGAAACTTTCATGAAAAAAGATCACATACAAGAGTCTAAACCAAACCCTAGCAAACATAATCCATCTATCCATAGAAAATTAGCATCATCCATCTCAAACCCTAGCACCATCCATCTCAGATTGTGCAAGATCGGGCTGCTCACCTCGTCTTTAAATTCTTGCGGACGTTGAAGTTTGATGGAGGATTGGGAATAGGACTGGAAAGGCCTCTACCTCCTCTTCCTCGAAGGCCACCACGACCTGCTGCCCTTCCACCACCACCACCGCGCGGGGTTGTAGTAGAGAGAGGAAGGCGACGGGTGGCCACAGACGGCGCCGGCGGTGGCGCCGGCGGTGGCGCCCTTTCACCTGACTTGGGCCGTGAGGAGGCCACCATGGAGATTGTCACTGGCGGCGGCGCCCCTTCTCCAGATTAGACCGCGGGCGGTGCAGAAGACGTGGAGGGCTCGCCGGTGCAGATCTTGGTCGGCGGCTGGTGCGAGATTGGATCGAGACAGCGGCAGCGGTGAACCTAGGTTTAGGTTTGATGTGCGGGGGAGAGAGACTCGAGTGGGGGGAGACTGGGAGAGGAACGAGCGAAACTGGACACAGGACACAGCGAGTAAGCCAGTTGTTTTGGCCTCGAGACACTGGTCGCTGGGGGGTTCGGCTGCACAGGCTCTGTGGCTTTGGGCTGGGCCGGATCAATGCATGTGCACTTAGACGGGTTTTCCCGGGTTTCAGGTTCGGGGACTATCGAAACGGGGATAAACCCACGAAATGTGTCGGATTGTATAATGTGCCCGATAACAGCCCCACGGGGATGAAAAGGTGCCCATCCCCATCCCCTAATAGGGTAAAAACCCGCGGGGACGCGGGTTTTGGGGCCCCATTGCCATCTTGACATCCATCTCTTATTCATCATTCTTTCACTGAAAAATCCCTAAATGACCCAAGGAATATTTTTCATAAAAGAAACATATTCATTTTCTTCTCTGAAATTCAATTCAGAAACTTGTGCTCCAAAGCAACCCTCATTTTTCTTGCTTCCAAAAATCTGAGAAAATTCCCAAATATTCTTTGGACCTTGGCCCACCTCTTTGAGAAAAAGTATTGCATCACTTTTTGGAATATTTTTGCTAAAAAAAATCATTTCTGTTCTAGCCTCAAAATGCAGTTTCTACAACAAGTACCCTTTTCCTTGATCCAATGAGGCTGATTTTTCTTGAGCTTCATTACCCTCCTAAGTAAAGCCTAACTCCAGAAGATTAGCCCTAATCTCCTTCTAGAAGCCGTCCAAACTTGGCGACCAAGTTTCTGTCCAGAAACTTGCCAAGAAGCTAAAGTCTCATCTGGTCGGCCTGGCAGTGTGACATCACCCCTCTTAGACCAAACACTGCATGGACAACACACCAAACATGGTTTGGCATCGCGTGGGCGTCGTCTTGACCATGCCAGCATGGTGACCGCGTGAAGACACGACTCTGGCAACACGCCCGACGCACTCTGCGCTGCGCCCTCGCCTCTGTTTCGTGCGTGCTCGATCCAGAGCTCGCTGACGACTGCCGCAGCGAGCACGGGCACGTCGCGGCCAAAGCAACAGTGCGCCCGTGCCCCTGTCGTCTTCTTCCACCGCCTCCTGTGCTCATCTTCGAGCTTCACAGTGCCCGCGTGAGCTCTGAAGCATTGCCCCCTCCTCGCTGGCGCCCCTCGTCGCCGTGCGCCACTTCCAGAGAGCTCCGGCGAAGCCACGTACCCCTCCCCCTCCGGCTATAAATTCAGACCCCTTCTGCCTCTCCGAGCACTCCAAGCTCACCGCACCACCTTCACAAACCCGTAGCATAGACGCGGCCCGGCCGGGCAGGCCTCTGGCCGCCGTCCCCGACCAGAGCACGCCGGCGATCCCCACAACCCCTCCTCCTCACTCTGGTGCCCCTCGAGCTCAATCCACTCCTCAGAGACTCGCTGGTGGTCCACTGGTGCCGTCCGAACCCGTTGGAATCCCTGGTGCAGCCCCACGTCGCCGTCGTCCTCAACTCCGGCGAGGTCCGCTTTCTGCAGCCGTTGGAGAATCCCGTTCTGATCCCGTCCATCCACCTCTAGCCAAGCCACGGGTACAGGCAGGTGCGCGAGCGTCTCCTCTATCCATCCATCCCTCTCGATCTGGCCATCGAGCCCTCCTCGCCGGAGAAAACGACGGCGGAGCGCTGACCGTCTCTGTTCTCTCTCTCTCTGTCCCCGACCTGACACGTGGGGCCTGCTGTCAGCTTCACCGCTCATGCCCGAAGTGGTATGAGTGGAGGCGTATTCCTGGAATACGCCATCAACGTCACCCCCAGGTTTTTCTTTTAATTCAAATTTAAATCAAATTTTGACCAGAAACTTTGACCATCCATAACTCTTAAACCATAAGTCCAAATGAGTTGAATCTTTTTGCATTGTGTTTCTTTTGAAAAGTTCTAGCAGCACACCAAAATGGAGATTTTTACTTGCTATCTAGAATCTTTGTTGATTTTCAGAGTGGTTCTTAATATTTTATTTTGCTGTTTTTAATTATTTTCAGAGGGAGAAGCTTGTCTTGAAGATAACGAGGAGGAGTGTGAACCTCCTCTGCACTAAGGCAAGCCACACCAACATTTTATGGTGTCATTTCAATATCTATGATTTTTCCAACTTGAATATGAGTTATTTTCATGCATTTAATTATTTAAATGAATATTGCTTATGCTACTTACTTTGTCATGCTTGAAATGCTTAGTTATAGTACTGATTGAATGCATGAACTAGTTTAAGTCGGTAGAAGAAAATTTTGATTGTGTGGTTATGCTTTTTATGATTAATGGTAGTTTCTTTATGTGATAAGTTGATTTTTATATATTATGGTATAACCAAAATGATGAGTGATAAAAACCAGTAAAGTTTAATGATGAGTAGTGCAAGAAGGAAACTTTGATGATGTTGATCTATTTACTTTGAGTGGTATGTTTTGCATGTCGAATAGTTGCATGATCATGGCATATTGTGACTCGAGTTATTTTATTTCAAGTTAAAACTGATGTTAATTCAACTTGAACATAACGTTGATCGAGTCATGGTGCCACTGAATCGAGTTTTTCCCAGTGCAACCACATTTGCCTTTATGGGAAGGTCTTTATTCGTTCTGTTGTCATGCCTCTGGTCGGTACCTCCAATGAGGGAAGGTTATGGGTGTGTGGTACCCTGGCCCGGTAAGCAGACATAACCTTGTGTGCCCATTTGTTGTTATGGTACCTTGTCCCCGTTTGGGACCGTTTTTGCCACGACGGTGGCTGTTGATGCCTTTGGTAGGCACGGGGCCACCCATGACTTAGCCTAGTGGGGAGTTGGTCGGAGTGGCCGGGAGAGTGTCATGGCAATGGGAGGGTTTCGTCGGAATGTCGTTGGTCCACCCGAATGGGAAGGCGAGGCCATGGATTCCGTGGTGTGGGTAAAGTGCGCTACCTCTGCAGAGTGTATTTAATCTATCAATAGTCGCGTCCTCGGTTACAGACATAGCTCGTGAGTAAGTCACACCATGGATCAACATTAATAAGTAATCTTGCACACTAAGTTTTTTATTGTTTGGCACTGGTTATGTGATGATTTGTGAGATCATGAAGATGATCATGGTGGGAACCAAAGTGTTGGTTCCATTTGTGATCCGGGTATGATCACCGTTCGGTTACGAGGTAACCCGTCTGGTAAGAGAGTCCGAGTGACTCAGTGCACAAGTTAATTTCACCACATCAGTAATATGTCTTGCATTGCATTAGACCTCATTAATTGTCATGATATTGTTTGCCATTATGCTTATGCTTGTTGTGAGCTTCCAAGTACATTCAATGTACTGACCTAGCGTGTCATGCCAAATTTCAGGAAAGTCGTATAGGATCAGAGTGCTTCCCGTGTCTAGATCGTGTCCACATCAGTGTCCCTGTGCTATGGAGTTCCACTTCGTCGTCGTTCCACTGCCGCTTAGTTATCGTGATCGAGGCCCCTTCATGTTCATTAAATGATGTACATATTGTTCAGCCGCACCATGTGTGCCGCTTGGCCTCGCTACTTGATGTAATATCAAACCTATGTTTCCGCTAGCATTAATAAAGCGGTTGTTTTATGTACCAAGTTGTTGTGTGTTGCCAGAAGACTTGATCTCTGGGCTGGCAATGCAAGGTAAAACGGTTACTCTGAGCCGGGGTGCCACAAAGGTCCTTGCCTTCGTGCCCCGATTCAAACTAGCAGAAGGACGTCTCTGCTACTTCTTGAGCTTGCGTAGATTTTTTCCTTGAAGAGGAAAGGGTGATGCAGCAAAGTAGAGATAAGTATTTCCTTCAGTTAAGAACCAAGGTATCAATCCAGTAGGAGGCACAAGCAAGTCTCCAATATATGCACCTGCACAAACTAACAAACACTTGCACACAACGCGAAAAAGGGGTTGTCAATCCCTTCATGGTCACGAACAAGAGTGAGATCTAATAGAGATATGTATAAAAGATAAATAAAAGAGCAAACTAAAGTAAATATAAATAAAGTGCAGCAAGGTATTTTTGGGCTTTTTGGTTTATAGATCTGAAAATATATGATGGAAAATAGACCCGAGGGCCATAGGTTTCACTAGAGGCTTCTCTCTTCAAAGAAAACATACGGTGGGTAAACAAATTACTGTTGAGCAATTGATAGAAAATCGCGTAATTATGATGATATGTAAGGCAATGATCATGAATATAGGCATCATGTCCATGACAAGTAGACCGAAATGATTCTGCATCTACTACTATTACTCCACACATCAATCGACTCCTGCCTACATCTAGAGTATTAAGTTCATAAGAACAGAACAACGCATTAAGTAAGATGACATGATGTGGAGGGATAAATGCAAGCAATATGACATAAAACCCATCTTTTTATCCTTGACGGCAACAATACAATACGTGCCTTGCTACCCCTTCTGTCACTGGGTGAGGACACCGCAAGATTGAACCCAAAACTAAGAACCTCTCCCATTGCAAGAAAAACCAATCTAGTTGGCCAAACCAAACCGATAGTTCGAAGAGAAATAAAGATATGTCAATCATGTCTTCTCAATATAACATGGCCAAATAAAGTTATCCCTACAAAATCATATAGTTTGGGTATGCTGCATCTTCATCACACAAAGTATTTCATCATGCACAACCCTGATGACAAGCCAAGAAATTCTTTCATACTTTTGGTGTCCTCAAACTTTTTTAACTTTCACGCAATACATGAGCGTGAGCCATGGATATAGCACTATATGTGGAATAGAATATGGTGGTTGTGGAAAAGACAAAAAGGAGAAAGTCTCACATCAACTAGGAAAATTAATGGGCTATGGAGATGCCCATCAATTGATATCGATGCAAGTGAGTAGGAATTGCCATGCAACGGATGCACTAGAGCTATAAGTGTATGAAAGCTCAAAAATAAATTAAGTGGGTGTGCATCCAACTTGCTTGCTCACGAAGACCTAGGGAAATTTGAGGAAGCCCATCATTGGAATATACGAGCCAAGTTCTATAATGAAAACTTCCCACTAGTATATGAAAGTGACAAAATAGGAGACTCTCTATCATGAAGATCATGGTGCTACTTTGAAGAACAAGTGTGGAAAAAGGATAGTAACATTGTCCCTTCTCTCATTTTTTTGTTTGGGCTTATTTGGCCTCTTTCTTTATTTGGGCTTCTTTGGCCTCTTTTATTTTTTTATAAAGTCCAGAGACTCATCCCAACTTGTGAGGGAATCATAGCTTCCATCACCCTTTCCTCACATGGGATAATGCTCTAATAATCATGATCATCACACTTTTATTTACTTACAACTCAAGAATTACAACTCGATACTACAACAAGATATGACTCTATATGAATGCCTTCGGCGGTGTACTGGGATGTGCAATGATCTAGCGTAGCAACGATATCAAAGACGGACAAACCATGAAAACTTCATGCTATCTATCTTACGATCATGCAAAGCAATATGACAATGATGGTATGTGTCATAATAAATGGAACGGTGGAAGTTGCATGGCAATATATCTCGGAATGGCTATGGAAATGCCATAATAGGTAGGTACGGTGGCTGTGTTGAGGAAGGGTATATGGTGGGTCTAATGCACCGGCGAAAGTTGCGCGGTACTAGAGAGGCTAGCAATGGTGGAAGGGTGAGAGTGTGTATAATCCATGGACTCAACATTAGTCATAAAGAACTCACATATTTATTGCAAACAAAAATTTAGCCATCGAAACAAAGTACTACACACATGCTCCTAGGGGGATAGATTGGTAGGAAAAGGCCATCGCTCGTCCCCGACCACCACTCATAAGGAAGACAATCAAAACATAAATCATGCTCCAACTTCATCACATAACGGTTCACCATACGTGCATGCTACGAGAATCAAAAACTTTAACACAAGTATTTCTACCAATCCACAATTAATCACTAGCATGACTCTAATATGACCATCTTTATATCTCAAAACAAATGCAAGGAATCAAACTTCTCATATATTCAATGCTCTTTATATGAAAGTTTTTATTATATCCCTCCTGGATGCCCATCATATTAGGACTAAATTCATAACCTAAGAAAAATTCCATGTTGTTTAAGACTCTCAAAATAATATAAGTGAAGCATGAGAGTTCATCAATTTTTATAAAATAAAGCCACCGCCGTGCTCTAAAAAGATATAAGTGAAGCACTAGAGCAAACTGCCTAGCTCAAAAGATATAAGTGAAGCACATAGAGTATTCAAATAAATTCACGATTAATGTGTGTCCCTATCAAAAGGTGTGTACAGCAAGGATGATTATGGCAAACTAAAAAGCAAAGAATCATATCATACAAGACGCTCCAAGCAAAACACATATCATGTGGTGAATAAAAATATAGCCTCAAGTAAATTTACAGATGGATTGAAGACGAAAGAGGGGATGCCATCCGGGGCATCCTCAAGCTTAGATGATTGGTTGTCCTTGAATATTACCTTGGGGTGCCTTGGGCATCCCCAAGCTTAAGCTCTTGCCACTCCTTATTCCATTGTCCATCAAATCTTTACCCATAACTGGAAAACTTCACAACACAAAACTCATAAGATCCGTTAGTATAATAAAATAAATCACCACTTTAGGTACTGTTCTGAACTCATTATAAATTTATATTGGTGTTATATCTACTGTATTCCAACTTCTCCATGGTTCATACCCCCCGATACTACCCATAGATTCATCAAAATAAGCAAACAACACATAGAAAACAGAGTCTGTCAAAAGCAGAACAGTCTGTAGTAATCTGGAAACTTCGTATACTTCTGTAACTCCAAAAATTCAAAAAAATTAGGACAATCTATGAAATTTGTATATCAATATTATGGAAAACATTCAAGAATTTATCACATTCCAGCATCTCAGATCAATTATGTTACTAGGCGCAAAAGTTTCTGTTTTCAGCAAAATCAAATCAACTATCACCATGACCCTCCCAAAGGTATTACTTGGCTCAAACACTAATTAAAACACCAAAACACAACTACTACAGAAGTAATAATGTCTATTTATTAAAGAACAAAACCAAAAACCAAAAATATAAAAATAAAATTGGGTTGCCTCCCAACAAGCACTATTGTTTAACGCCCCTAGCCAGGCATAAAACATAGATCTAGGTATTGTCATCTTTGGTATGCAATTATTCAATTACACGTTTATAACCCCTAGGAGATTCTTTGGGATTATTAATAATCACACTCCTAGGTTAGAAATCAAGAAATTCACTTGTAGAAATTGGCTCCTTAATGATATTAACAAAGCCAGGGTAAACACTTATCATCTTAAGATCTTAGTTTCCTTTACTAGATGATTCACCCTTATTCTTAGGAACATAAATAAACCTTGTAGCTTTAGTAGAAGGAAATTTTGGAGTAGTTTTAACAGAGGCAAAAGCGGAACCCAAGTTGGTAATAATGTCTTCTAATTTATCAATTCTAGTAGAATCTTGATCTATTTTCTCATTGACTATAGGTTCCTTTTCCTTTAGATTCTTCAAAGTGATTCCTACCTTTGATCGAATTTGAGTAATGTGATTATGGATCTTTTTGTCCTAATTTTCAATAAGCTCTATGGTAGAAATTTTATTCTCAATAATATCAAGCCTTTGAGTGGTGGTGAACCTACCAAATCTATCATAGCATTGTAAGCATCCAAAGTATGGCTACCCAAGAAATTACCCCCAACAATGATATCTAGCACATATCTATACCAAGTAGTAATACCCACATAAAAATTATGGAGGAGAACGGTAGTGGATTGCTTACGAGTAGATCTATTTTGGGCATTGCAAATTCTATACCAAGCATCTTTTAAATTTTCTCCCTCCCTTTGTTTAAAATTGAGAACCTCACTTTCAGGGGTACTAACAATGGTAGAAGGACTAGCCATGATAGACAAACAAGCAATCTAGCACACAAGCAAATGAAAAGCAAACGAAAAGACGAACGAAAGAAGGGCGAATAAAAAGGCAAATATTTTTGTGTTTTTTTGAAAACGTTTTAGAAGTGGGGGAGAGGAAAACGAGAGGCAAATGGAAAATAATGTAAGTGCAAGAGATGAGAGTTTATGATGGGTACTTGGTAGGCTTGATGTAGAACCTCCCCGGCAATGGCGCCAGAAATTTTTCCTGTTACTTCTTGAGCTGGTGTTGATTTTTCCCTTGAAGAGGAAAGGGTGATGCAGCAAGTAGAGATAAGTATTTTCCTCAGTTAAGAACCAAGGTATCAATCCAGTAGGAGGCACAAGAAAGTCTCCAATATATGCACCCGCACAAACTAACAAACACTTGCACACAACGCGAAAAAGGGGTTGTCAATCCCTTCACGGTCACGAACAAGAGTGAGATCTAATAGAGATAGGTATAAAAGATAAATAAAAGATCAAACTAAATTAAATATAAACAAAGTGCAGCAAGGTATTTTTGGGTTTTTTGGTTTATAGATCTAAAAATATATGATGGAAAATAGACCTAGGGCCATAGGTTTCACTAGAGGCTTCTCTCTTGAAAGAAAACATACAGTGGGTAAACAAATTACTGTTGAGCAATTGATAGAAAAGCGCATAATTATGATGATATATAAGGCAATGATCATGAATATAGGAATCACGTCCGTGACAAGTAGACCGAAACAATTCTGCATCTACTACTACTACTCCACACATCGACCGACTCCTACCTTCATCTAGAGTATTAAGTTCATAAGAACAGAGCAACGCTTTAAGTAAGATGACCTGATGTAGAGGGATAAACTCAAGCAATATGACATAAAACCCATCCTTTTATCCTTGATGGCAACAATACAATACGTGCCTCGCTACCCCTTCTTTCACTGGATGAGGACACCGCAAGATTGAACCCAAAACTAAGCACCTCTCCCATTGCAAGAAAAACCAATCTAGTTGAACAAACCAAACCGATAGTTCAAAAAGAAATACAAAGATATCTTAATCATGCATAAAAGAGTTCAGAAAAGACTCAAATAATATTCATAAATAATCTGATCATAAATTCACAATTCATCGGATCTCAACAAACGCACCGCAAAAGAAGATTACATCGGATAGAACTCCAAGAACATCGAGGAGAACATTGTGTTGAAGATCAAAAAGAGAGAAGGAGCCATCTAGCTACTAGCTATGGGCCCGTAGGTCTGTAGTAAACTGCTCACGCTTCATCGGAAGGGCGGCAAGGTTGATGTAGAGGCCCTCCGTGATCAAATCCCGCTCCGACAGATCGCTGGAAAAGGCCCCAAGATGGGATCTCACGGGAACAGAGGCTTGCGGTGGCGGAAAAGTATTTTGGTGGACGCTTATGATGGTTGGGGAATATTTGAGAATATATAGAGGTGGAATTAGGGTTGGAGGACTCCCGAGGGACCAAGCCCTCAGGGCGCGCCCTAGAGGCTTGTGGCCTCCTCGGGACTCTTCTGGCCCTCTCTCCAAGTCACGTAGGTGTCTTCTGGTCCAAGAAAAATCATCGTAAAGTTCTATTCCATTTGGACTCCATTTGGTATTCTTTTTCTGTAAAACTCAAAAACAAGGAAAAAAATAGAAACTAGGACTGGGCTCAGGGTTAATAATTTAGTCCCCAAAACAATATAAAATAGCATATTAATGCATATAAAACATCCAAAACAGGTAATATAATAGCATGGAACAATCAAAAATTATAGATACGTTGAAGACGTATCAGTCTCTCAACCACGATCTCACGTGTGTGTTCTGCACACGCGCCCCGACACATCCCTTCCTCTCTTCCGGCCGCAACACCACGCCTTGCTATTAATTTCATCGAAGTATATTACTTTACAAGGTCAAACACAACTAATGCATACCACTACCTCTTAAAGATAATTCATCTAACATCAAAAGTGAATAAACTACCCAATGATAACGCCCACACGTGTGACATGTTTGCACTTCACCCACACGCGTTGATCCACGTTGATTCTGTTTTGCACGAATCCTAAAGGAATCTGTTGGAATTTCAGTGCCACGTAGGCATATCATGTTGTGTGAGCGTTAAAGCGCTCACCCACATGAATCGCAGCGCGCAGTTGCCAGCTGCGCCGTGTGGGCGAACCAATTCCCGCCTACACAGGCACCACCTAGTCCGCCCGCGTGTCGGTGAACTGCTCTTCGCCCACACGACACTCGTACGTTGCTAGATGCAACTGCAGTTGCACGTACATGGCAATCAGGTAATCGCACATGGCAACTATGATTAACCATACATGGCAACTGTAGTTGGACCACACGTGGCAACTGCAGTTGCGCGTACGTGGCAACCAGGTAAACACACATGGCAACTATGATTAACCATACATGGCAACTATGGTTGGACCACAAGTGGCAACTAGGTAAACACACATGGAAACTATTGTTTGACCACATGTGACAAGTAGTTAATCACACACGACAACCATGGTTTGATTACACGCGACAACTACCATAAATTAGACATGGCAACTATAGTTAACCAAAACGGAGAGAGTCGCCATGCTTTTACAACTACATTTGCCATCCCCCGGGGTAACTAAGGTGTCATCCCGCGGGTAACTAACGTAGCTGCGTCAGGACGTGTGGGCATATTTACTTCATGCCACACGCACGGATGGGGATGAGTAGTACTTGTTGGGCGTGTGGCATGAAGCAGTTGCGCCCACACGTGTGGGCAATTCTAATGTTCGCCCACACATGGCCCGTGTGGGCTGCCTCCTTCTTACGCCACACACGGTGTATGGGCGGATGTCTAATATGCCACACGTGTAGTGAATATCGAGACCCATAAACTTATTAGATCGAAGAACGTGTACATATTTGAGCTTAGTGATATATTTCAAGAATAATGCACAAGCATAGATTGCACATTAGTTTCTATTAGCTTAGTGGTTACAGATTTGGACATTACATATAAACAATCAGGGATAAGAAAACAAAAATCAATTACATGACATCCAAGTTTCACTTAGCAACTTTCCTGGGCAACATGTCGTAATGCGCAACGGCAATTAGGGGTAAAATAGCTCATATTTGCAATCCTAACATGATTATGATTCAGTCGTACATTTTTAATTCTTCTACATACTTGTCCAATATATATATTGCTTATGACGCTATTTGAGCTTCATTTTGTAGATTTGCATGGCGGACACTGTCAACGGTTGATGTCGATGATGAGACTTGTCTTCTCACCATCTTGTTTACGGTCTTCATTCATGGCTTGGTTTACTTGTGGACTTGTCATGGTGTTTATCGACACTTTGTGATATAAGTGGTCTCATATGCAACACTTTGTGATATTGTACGAATATATGTATGGATGATCTTTGTGATCTCGCATGTGGATGATCTTGAGATTTTTGTGATGTATGCTATGATTTTGTGGCCTATGTGTATATATTCGTATATTTAAAATGCAGGAAATATTGCAAAATTGGGGGGGGGGGGGGGTGTATTGGCACCTCTTTGCCGACAGTTATACTCGGCAAAGAAATGTTTTCCATCGGCAAAGAGGACACATGGCTCGGAGCTGTAATGCCTATCAATTTGGTGTTAGGGGTTTGCCTACAGCTAAGGCCAAGAGACACGGAAAACCTTTGACGCAGGGGCCCCGCATGTCAGGCGTTTTCCGACGGCTGAAAAGAGGGCACATAGTAATGAACTAACATTGGGACCCACCTGTAAGGGCTTTGCCCGACTGTTTTGTTCTGGTGCACGACAAATAGTTGATGCCCGAGACCCACATATGTGGCCTATGTTGATGGCTGACTGTAAAGATGTGGCTACGCCAAAAACAAACGTCTGCCCGTCAGTCTTCTTTACTCTGTGCCAGCCAATCTTGACTATCGGTAAAGCCTTTGCCGGCAGCCTGATAAAAACGTCGGCAAAGTGTCCTTTCCCAGTCTATTCATTGGCCATGGAGTTCGCCGATAGTTTTCCCTTGGCAAAGGCATTACCGACAGCTTTACGCCCTTTGTCGATTGTTTAGCATCGTCGGCAAAAAAACCAGTTTCATGTAATGAATGTGTCTCGTTGAAAAATAAATATTTTGCATTTAGTGCATCAATGGGAGAGGGAGTAAATAATAAATTGTGGTATATGTTGTGCTTGGGCATTTGGAGCTAGTAGCTTTCTTGCATCAACATGGGGTGCATACCTGCACAATTAGGAAAATTGAAAAATAGGTTCAGTCGATTTTCTTAGCCTAGAGATCTAGATCCATCGGTTTTCCCTTCATCTTCTTCCTCCAACCCTAACCCTCGCCCGAACCAGTGACACTTTTTCCTTCCTCCAGCCACTCAACTATGGCTTGCATCACTTCCTCTTCTCTGGTTGTGACACCGCGCCTTGCTACAAATGTCATCGAAGTATATTACTTTACAAGATTAAACACATTTAAAGCATACCATTACCTCTTGAACATCATTCACCTAAACATGCAAAGTGAGTAAACTAATAGATCGAAGAGCATGTACATCTATAGATCATGCGACAAAAAAACAAAACAAGACAAATAAAAATTAAGATATAATTTGATCATAAAGTGACAATTCATCACACCGTAATAGACACATCCAAAATTACATCAGATTAATCACAGTAATGTTAGGCAGCTCGTGTGGTCTTCGTATTGAACATGGTAGATTAGATGTCACTTACTACTATTATGGAGTCATACTCCAAGGAGAACCACTCATCAATGACGATCACTTCCTTCGGCGGAGTACCAAAAATGGAGTCCTGATTGGATCACCTCGCATAGTGACAAAGTGGCAGCGGGAACAATTGTGCAATATTATTTCAGAGTTTTCAGGGGTATATAAAGCCATTGCGACGAAGATATGACACATGGAACTCTTGTGGGCCTCACAGGCGCTGTTAGCGCACCACAGGTTTGGGGCATGTGGACCCTAGGGGCTCCCCCTCCGGGAGTTCTTCTTGCCCATGGTTGCTCATGTTCTAAAACTGAACATCATATTTTTATTTTATTTTATGCTTCCTGAAAAATCATGTTCTTGTAACACCAAAAAAGAACATATCACACTTGGCACTCAATTATTACCTTAGTCCAAAAAATGATAAAATAAATCATGCAAAACTATGGTTAAATGATATGAATATAGCATGAACATAAGAAAAATTATATATGTTGGAGATTTATCAGGGCCCACCACGAAAGTGAAGTTAACGGTTTTCAACATGTGTGGTGAGGTCATGTGGCAGTGTCCCCGGGAGAAGCGTATCTCAGCCACACGACGGCCCCTGGGTGACATGTCAACATTTTTGAGGAGTTGTGTTCTAATTGGGCATGCTTCCAGCGATGTTGCTCGTTGCCGCTCCTCCAATACTACTCCACGGCGGCAGGGATACGAAGGTTTTGGTGTGGTGGATCTGAGGCCTGTGAAGGAGGGGCTCCTTGGGCTCCTAACACGACGATGTAGATGTTGGGCGACGGTCCTGGGAAGGTTCTGATCTGGGATGGGCGTCGTGGTCGCGTGGACGGTGTGGCGGTCGTGGGTTCCTACTCTCGAGTGCTGGAGCGAGTGTTGTGGACGAGGTGTGTGGGCCATCCAGCATGCGTGCCGACGGTGTTTGGGACCATGCTTGTGGGTTGCGGCTTCTGTCTTTGGCCGACTGTATGAGTGTGTTTTAGTTGAGGTGATCTAGGTGAAAGCCTTGCTCTCCACTTGCCGGTGTTTGTGAGGGCGGCGTTTGTAGATATCCTTTCCTCTATGGAGGCATCATCAGCAAGCTCCAGACCACTTCTACCCTAGCGTTCCTGGTATTCCAGTGAAATCATAAGATCTTGGCTTTCTCAGGTCGGGTGACGGCGTTATTTTTCAACATTGCTACCGTGTAAGGGCATTGCCTTGAAGATCTTTTAGCCCTTTCGTGCATTTTCGGGACTGGAAGCGTGCCGCATCGTGGTCGATAGGATGGTGGCCGACGATGAGGGTGCTCCCCGTGGTGATTTGTGGGTCAATGACAAAGATGATGATTGATGGTTTGGTCATGGCAAGAATTTGGTAGTCGGCTTTCAACATGTTGCGGGTCTTCATGTTGGGATCTTGTCGTTGTTAAGTCGGAGTTATCGTGGAGTCATCTGGGCGGTGATGATGACTTGTAGGTTTCGATCGTAAAGGTCTTGCTCGGCGTAAGTCTTAGTCAATTTCTTCTCAAAGTTCGTCATGGATCAAAGCTACTACTCCTCGACGCTTGTGGCTGACTGTTTGGTTTGAGTCGACGAGGCCTTCGCGAGGCCGCCACAGAGTGAGATTTGTTGGTGGTTCGTTATACGATGAATCAGAGTCACTCTCTCAAATAGGAGTGATGACAACGAAACATGTGGATAACCCGACAATGGTCTTCTTTTTGGCGGTGTGCATGCCATGTGCACGTTTGCCTTGGTAGTCAGGTTGGCCAGTGATACCCTATGTGATGTCAATTTAGATAGTAGTGGGCATGTTGTAACGATTTTGGCTGATTTTTTATTAATTAACTGGACAACTTTCTTCTTAATTGATAGATTGGGGCAAAGATTTCGCCTTCATTTCAAAAAGGAAAAAAATACCTTCACATAGAATCTAGGAGCAATCTTATTAGTACTACCATAACTTGGGTAGTGCTTGGAGGCAGTGAAGTGCTAGGAGATTACGTTTATTTGATATAACTTGGGTAGTGCTTGGAGACAGTGAAGTGCTAGGAGATTAAGTTTATTTGACTTTGTCCTTCCTATAATAATAATATAAGAAAGAAATAACTACATGCACTGCATTTGTTGTACGATTTGAGTACGACGGGTGATCCAATGGTGCCCTGTAATTTGCACCAACGCATGAATGGTTGGATGAGTGTGGGACGAAAATCATAAGGAAAATATGGTAGTTATAGTATCAAACTATCAATCACACCCGATCGACCAGTCTCTCGGGAGACGGTAGTTGGTGACATAACGTTATGAGCATGGCAACATGCCTGAGTTCCGAGGGAGAAGGAGGCATTCGCCATTACTCAGACCTTCTACCAAAAACCTCTCATGGTTGGGCCTTGCAGAGCTGCCGAGTCATTGCCTACTGTTGTCCATCCCCAGCTTCCCATTTCCCTTGGAGCAACGGCACCAACTGTTCACCGCGCGCAGCGAAGATTCCTTCTGGCGCATTTTGTTGGCTTTCTCTTGATTACAGCCGGCGCCCGTACTACTCCCTTCGTGCGAAAAAGTTTGTCCCAAACTTGTCTCTTAATGGATGTATCTAGCACTAACTTGATGCTTGATACATCCATTTGAGGGAAGTTTTTTCGTACGGAGGGAGTACTAGCTAGCTAGTCTCAGTTTTTCTCACCCCCGGTCCTTAACCCCAATTGCTCAAACCAAAACACGTAGCTCCTGGTTCTGATCACAGTACGTTTGCGGATCTTTGTGATAAGATTTTGTACTTGATCGCTTGATTCCGGAGCAGTAGTACTAGCTGAAGACGACGACTTTATGTCACACTGCCATGGACTCACGCGGGCGCTAGCTACCGGCTCTCTGTAATAAACGGAGCCATTGATAGCAAGCGGAGAGGTGCATTGGTGGCGCGCCGGCCCCGGCTGGATCAGGAAAGGGAAGGTGGCGAGGAGGAGCGGTAGCAGCTCGTAGGCAGTAGTAGTAAAAGTGATAGCAGGGCCGCAGATGGATAACAGCCAGGGCACGGCGCCACCTTAAATTCTCCTCACCGGCCAACCACCTCCTGCCCTCCCCGCACCTACTAGCTAGCTCGCGTCCATGCTCGATCCGTCTATCAGGGTGAGCTTTGCCGTTCCCGTTGTTCTTTCCTTCTTTTCGGACGTGAGATGATCTTTTTACGGTGGCCTTTCACGAGATTTTGAACAGGGCAGATGAAGCGCATGGGGGCTCTGTGCGATGCGCGGGCCGAAAGCATGGCCAAGTGCCCACTGGCGACTGTTGCGACGCATCCTGGTCGATCGCTGTCATGCTGTACCCGCTCTCGCCCACGCTGCCAGCCAGCACTAAATGGCGGCAGGTTGCTAGTGTAGTACTGCTCCCTCGGCCGAGCATGTTATGTTGTGTTACTCCACTGACACTGATCACTTCATTTCTTTCTCACGTCCACATGCAATGCACTCTTTCTCACCTCTCATTATGTGTCATGATCATCCTTAATTTGGTCGGTCCGGATAATTATTTAATCTAGTGTACTACTTAGCAAATGATGGTGACTAGCTAATTATTACCACTACTACCCACTTAGAGAGCGCATTTCTGTCATATGTTGGAGAAAAACACAGGTAGTAACCATGTCTTGGTCCACGCCTCCACGGCGTCGGATCGTAACGAAGGAATCGGAGATGTTTGCCTGCCCAGCCGCTGGAGCACGGCTGGTACAGCTTTTACTGCTCGGCGCACAGCGAAATTAACAGAAGGGTTTTCTGTCTGTCCTCCGGTCCGGCGCGTCTCGCTGGCAGGCAGGCAGCAGCTGGAAATGTGACGCCCACGCACGTTACATGATCGCGATCCACGGTTGACGGTGCAAGTATACTACGCAGTACGCATACGGAGGAGAGGAGTACCGCGACCGCGTGCTTTGTCAGGGACGAGACGACCACTGGAGTAACTGCGGGCCTGTGGCCAGCGGCGACAGATCTCACCGTACGTGTATGATTTCCATCGGGCTGGTATGTATGGGACAGGGGCTAGCTGGCCGAGAGGACGGCCAAGATGTCCAACGTTTGAAGCGCTGACCGGTGACACTGACGCTGCATTTACCGGTTTACCCACGTACGGGTGCAACACCTACTAGAGTCTCCTGTCTCTCAAACTCTTTGCAAATTTACGGTTTTACTATTGTTAAAAAATGTCAGAAAAGAACATATATTTCGTAAAAACGCTGTTTTTGGCTTGGAACACGGGAGATCTTTAATTCCACAAATGCGGACCTAGTACAATCAGCCATCATACTGCTAACTAGTACTCCCTCCGTCCGAACATACGTCTAGATACACCTTTTTTATCCATTTTGATGATAAGTATTTCGGGACGGAGGAAGTAGTACTACTAGAAAAGAAGGAACATAATCCAACCAGCTCTCAATCATCATTAAAGGGTGATGCTCGCTTGGCACATACTAGGTGGGCTGGGACGTTGGCTGGCCGAGGATATTGAATAGGAAACGAACTAAAATCTGCAGATAAATCTCTGTTTCCAAAATAAGCAGAGTCACAACCGAACGAGAGTTATGACGAGAATTCCAGAGGTGCACAACCACTAGGCGGTCAATCTCTATGACGACGTCTTTAAATGCTATGAGCTTTGCAAAGACTATACCGTCACGGAGCACCAAAGCTTCAACTATCAAAGGAATTGCAACCCCATCGTGAGGTTTACACCAAGCTCCTAGAAAACTTAGCGGATCTCGCTAACCCTCTAGCTCTGTGATTTCTTTGTTTTGATCTTATGGCAGCATCAGTGTATATCTTGATACAACTGACATCCAGGGGACGCTGGTCCCGACCTGGAAGAACCATAGCCTGGTCACGCGGTAGCTCGAGATTTGCAAGTGTTTCTCTAATGATATGCGTACAGTTCTCCAAGTAGGACCTTTCATTGTCGCATGTCCACCTATTTCGTGATTTCCAGATGGACCACATTACCAAAACAATAGTGGCTCTGTCTCGATCGGGGACGCGATCGAGGATCACACAGAATATCGTGTGCCCATGAGTTGCGATGAAGTCGAGGCAGCCGGAAATCAAACCATTGTTGAGCTTCATCCCAAAAACCCCTTGCATGTAAATAATGGATCAAAGCATGCATCATGTCCTCCTTTGTCAAGCATAATTTGCATAAATTGTTATAGCAATATGGCTTCTATGTATAGAGCCTTCATCTGATAGTATAGCCCTGAGGACCCGCTACCAGTTAACTCTAATTTTGGCAGTACATTGAGCTTCCAAAGTGCATTCCATAATTGTGAATCAGCCTATGAGGTGCTTGTAGTCGTCCTTTCTTCTAGAGCCAAATGCTCGTTGTGAATCACTAGAGCACGATATGCAGATTTAACAGTATAGGAAACCAGACTTCTCAAAACCCCAAGCTAGGAAATCTTCCCCGGCACCATTCCATATTGGAATGTTAAGAATTGCATCGACACGAAGTTGCAGAAAGGTAGATTGGACCGCACCTCTCTTCCAAGTCTAGTTTTCACAATCGATAAGCTCAGTAACAGTAACGTGAAGTAACTAGGTGTTGTCTGCGCTGAAGATGGGTGCCATTGTCATGGTGTCGAGGACCCTTTTGTCCTCCTAGATGGAAATGGAGGCCCCATTTTTAATACGTTTAATCATCCCGAGCTACAAGGTTTCTCTATCAGCTACAATAGCACATTGATACGTCTGCAACGTATCTATAGTTTTTGATAGTTAATGATATAATATTATCACTTTTATATGATTTTTATAAAATTTTATATTATTATTTTGGGCTAACTTATTAATTTAGTGCCCAGTGCCAGTTCCTGTTCCTTGCATTGGGTTTAACGATTGCTTCAATATTGTAGCAAGAAGTGTGGAATTGAAAGCATCAGTAGAAACAGCAGTAAAGGCAAGAACGACTTAGAAAAGCTTTTGTTTTTTTTACAGTGGTCTTATTACATGATTTAAGTTTTAGACCCTGTAAGTGCATCTAGTGTCACCACTAGTTGGTTTTGGAGTATTGACGACAAACCTGGTTGAGGGACTAATGTGTTTGTGAGATTCACAGGAGAACACAGGTAGAAGTCCCTATTGATTCGGTTTATCCATCGAAGATGACCCCTAAAAATGTATGAACACATTGAAGACATTGGTGGTTGGCGACAACATTCACATTGAAGATAATGATGTGTGAAGACATTCGCTTGAAGACAATGAAGTGCGAAGACGTAGTTTCTTTCATAGTTTCATTTTCTTCTTTCTTGAGTCATAGGAACCACCGAACTATTAAGCGGGGTCAAGTGAGCAAAGTTAGAAAACTAACGTGATGCTCAACCCAAATCCTACGTCTTCGAGTGAAGACGATGAGAGAAAATCTTATCCTGAGTTGGATAAGTCAGCTTTGCTTGTAGCTCAAGTCAAGCTGCCGCGTGTGTTTGAAATCCGATCGTTGGACACTTGTCGGTTACCCAATGACCCAGGGTCATTTCGGACAAATCATGTCGAGATGCCCCTGGCTATAAATAGCCACCCCTTCCACCATAAATTGGTGGCTGCTCAGAGTTAGTGCATGGCTTTTGTCGTTTGAAAACAACCCACCTCAGAAGCCTTTGAGAGACAATCCTTGGGAGGACAAAACCCAAAAAACCCAGAGCCCAAAAAGTGTTTGGCATCACTGAAGTCTTTCTGTCCACTTGATCTGAAGACTTATTACACTTGAAGACTATGATCTTCCTGTCGGTTAGGCGTCGCGTTCTGAGGATCCAATAATCATTGTGGATCGCTACTGAATGAAGTCTGTGAAGGTTTGGAAGTCTACCGTGAAGACTTACCTGAGTGACTGGGCGAGGACTAAGTGTTCTTAGCTCAAGGGGAATAAGGTGAAGACGTGGTCTTCTAAGTTTAGTCTCAGCCTCCCTAACCAGACGTACAGTTGTCACAACATCTGGAACTGGTCTACCAAATTCTTGTCTTCGTCAAGCAACTAGTTCTATCACTTCACTCCTTACTTACGGTTTAGCTTCATGAAGTCATTGCTTGCCTGCTCTCATTGAATTCACTATGTGAAGACATTCACCCCTGATTGCATATTTGGATTCATATGGTCTTCCTATTCTAATCTGCTTCGCCTAGCTTCTACCTATCTTTGTGCTTTATCTGTACCGTACCTTGAATATTGCATGGCTAGTGTAGTTTATCTTCTTCTCTATTTTGTTTAGCTATCTGTTTATCTTGTTTGTCTCCGAATACCTTGTCGTTTTGAAGACTTCCATAAAAATCGCCTATTCACCACCCCTCTAGTCGATAACTAGCACTTTCAATTGGTATCAAAGCAAGGTGCTCCCTTGTTCTATGTCATTCGGTTTAACCACCTGGAGTTTTAGCTATGTCGACTGCAGGGATAATCAAGGTCTAAAAGGATCGATATGGTTGACTAGAGGGGGGTGAATAGGAAACTACCAATTTTTAGCTTTTCTAAACAAATTAGGTTTAGCAACAAATAGGTTGTCTAGATGTGCAACTAGGTGAACAACCTATATGATGCAAACAACAACAACAAGAGCAAGCAAATGATACAACACACTAATAGCTTGCACAAAGTAAAGGAAAGAGATAACCACAAGTGGAGCCGATGGATACGAGGATGTGTTACCGAACTTCCTTCCCTTTCGGGAAGTACGTCTCCGTTGGAGCGGTGTGGAGGCACAATGCTCCCCAAGAAGCCACTAGGGCCACCGTATTCTCCTCACGCCCTCACACAATGCGAGATGCCGTGATTCCACTAGAGGTGCACTTGAAGGCGGCGACCGAACCTTTACAAACAAGGTTGGGTCTATCTCCACAACTTGATTGGAGGCTCCCAACGATACCACGGAGCTTCACCACAATGGAGTGTGGCTTCGAGGTGACCTCAACCATCTAGGGTGCTCAAACACCCAAGAGTAACAAGATCCGCAAGGGTGGGGGAATCAAATTTCTCTTGGTGGAAGTGTAGATCTGGGCCTTCTGAACCAATCCCTAGAAAATCAACAAGTTTGATTGGCTAGGGAGATAGATCGGGCGAAAACGAGATTTGGAGCAACAATGGAGCTTGGGGGAAAAGAGGTGAGTCTTCTTGAGGAAGAAGACCTCCTTTTAAAGTGGGGAGACCAATCCAATCGTTATCCCCTCCTCAGCCCGCACAGAGCGGTACTACCGCCCATGGGAGTGGTACTACCGCTGGCAGCAGCGGCACTACCACGAGCCCCAGCTGTACTGCCGCATAGACAATGAGCAGAGTCCTCAGAGGGGGAAGGGACACGGGAGCGCTAGCCCGGGCGGCACTAGCAGTGGTGGTAGGGTGGTACTACCGCTTGCAAGCGGTACTACTGCGCCATTGCCGCTCTTACTGCCGGAGAACCCGACATGAGACATGCGGGTCTCGAGTCGAGGCGGTACCAGCGCGGAGCCAGAGCTGTACTACCACTTATGGCCACGAGCGGTACTACCGCTGCGAAACAACGGTACTACCGCTTGAGGCTGTCAGCGGTACTACCGCTCCGGCCCGGCGGTACTGCCGCTAGCTCCTCCCAAGTGCCACTTCCGCGATATCAGTAAACTCCAAGGAAGATGAAAGGAGTTGGGGGTGCGAGATAGATGTGTGCATGTTGATTCCACCCTAGCCTTTCCGATACGGACCCCCTCTTGATAGTATGGTGTCTCCTATGACTCAAGTCCACAAAAACCAAAACGAAAGAGACTACACCGTCTTCACTTTGAGCTCCGAGGGAAAAGAATTGTCTCGTGCCAATGAATGAATATCTGAAATGCTCAATGCACACGATTAGTCCACAAAGGTATTGTCATCAATCACCAAAACCATTTAGAGAGAGACATGCCCTAACAATCTCCCCCTTTTTGGTGGACTGATGACAACACGGGATTTGCATAGACATAAAACAAGAAAAGAAGCAAACCCGAGAGACTACAAAATATAGACGGGCTCCCCCTAGATGTGTGCACTTAATTAGGAGTGCCTTTGGAATGCAAATTACACACATTAGGATCAACACTCCCCCTATATTTTATAGCCTGACAACACTTTCATCTAAGATAAGAGACATATAAGCTAGGATGCACGGAGTAGTAAGTGAGCATAATAGGATCCAGTTGAGCATGCAACTCACAAACTACCAAAGTACTAGACATACATTAGATAAGTGTAAGATAGGATAGCATATGTCTCACACCATATGATAAGGTAACCAGGTCTCACAAGCACAAACCAAACCAAAGCAAATGACGATAAAAGAGTTTGCGAGAGAGAAAGACGAGGCAAATAAGACACACTCGCAACTCGACAAATCCATAAACTCTCTCCCCTTTTGGCATCGAGACACCAAAAAGGGCAAAGAGTGCTAGTACGGTCACATGTGATAGCCAAGCCGACGATCTCCATCATCACATCCCCGCGTGATCTCCCACGCCTCCATCATCGGCAGAAGGCCACTCAGTGTCTGAATCTATCCATGGGCAGTGCTGAGAGACCCACTCCTCCTCGTCAGTGACCTTGTCCTCTGATCCACTAGCAATCTCTGCACCCAGGTGGCGCATAAGGACATTGTGATGGTTGCGTGACTTCTTAGACACATGGGCCATATACTGCCCGTGAGACTCCATGTAGAAAAGCTTCTTCATCTTACACTTGAGCTTCTTCGCCCATGAGGGCTCCACACCAGAGGGCTCATAGTCCTCATCATCCTCAACTGCAACCTCCACCTCAACCTCGTCAGCACCTGCTGGAATCCTAGAATCCGAAGTAGGAGTGCTCCAGGCTCCTT
This sequence comes from Triticum aestivum, assembly GCF_018294505.1. Classification (NCBI taxonomy): domain Eukaryota; kingdom Viridiplantae; phylum Streptophyta; class Magnoliopsida; order Poales; family Poaceae; genus Triticum; species Triticum aestivum. Next base: position 159,139,656 of record NC_057802.1, read on the forward strand.
CTGTCTCAGACGCTTAATCTCGTGAGAGATCATGTCACCGGTCTCCAGCAAGACACCAGGATAAGTGTGTGCCCATGCCTTCTCAATGAGCAACATAAGGTAGGGGGCATAGATGGGGCACTTGCGCTCAGTGATGGCAGAGAGGAGCTCTGACCACATGACATGAGAAATATCCAAGGACTCTCCTGTGTTGTTGTCCTTCTCATGCTGGCAAAACAGTAGCATATCCACAAGGTACGAATGGACCATATCTAAGTTCCCAATGCGAGGAAAGAGAGTCTCTCTGAAAATGCGATGAAGTATGTCTAGAAAAGGAAACAACTCATAGGTCTTCTTCTCCGTCACGAGGTGAATATTCAAAGTGTTGTAGGGCCAGAGAGCTTGCTTGTGAGTAGAAGTTTCATTCTTGTGAGGACGAAAGCCAACCAGGTTGTCAAGTCCTTGGTCTTCAACACCCAACAGTTCCATGAACGCCTTCCATTTGACTGAGAGAAGTCTGCCATTTGTCATCCAAGTCAAAGTTCTTTCCTCATCAGTGGCAAGGTGCACCATGGCATAAAACTGAGCCACCATATCTGCATCAAAATCCTTGTTGAACTCCATGATCTTGAGAATGTTCAACTAAGCACACATATCCAGTGCCTCGCCAAAGTAGGCACGATCCTTCTCCAGATACGCAATTTCCATGGAGCGTACATCAACATAGAGATTCTTCTTAGCCTTGAGCACATCAAAGAAGACTAAGAACTGAAACCGGTTCCAGAAAGGACGATTGATAAGAGCTAGGTCTTGATCTCGTTCATAGGGATTGCGGCGATGAGCGGCATAGAATTCCTTAGCAGTCATCTCTGTCATAGACTTGGGCTTCGTCTTGGGCTTCTTGGCAACACTCTTGGAGGGCGGCTTGGGCTGAGTTGGAGGAACACTTGACAAAGCAGCCGCTGTCTCAGAAGTGCGATAGCGCTTTGATCCTCCAGGATGCTTGGGGTTGACACAACGGACAGGGTGCTCCGAAGGGCCATCACCTGGAACTACACACACCGGCAAAGAAAGCCAACAAAATGAGCATAAGCCAGCAGAAAACGCAACGCGAATCAACATTTGGTAAGAGTGCAATGGAGGCCGGCACCCCAAGAGGTAGTACCATTCCCAGCGAGCGGTAGTACCGCCCGGAGCGGTAGTACCACTCCAAGGGGGGGGGGGGTAGTACTGCCCGAGGTGGAGAACAACGATCATGCCACATCTGCTGCAAGATCCGGTACTACCGGAGGTGCCAAATTAAAAAAATACTCCTACCAAACATCAATCCAACTAGTCTAGCAGCCTTCAACATCCTACTCAAGCCTCGATTTGGCCAAAAATTGATACATGCAAAGACTATTGCCCCAAAAGCCTAGATCTGGAAACTAGAAGCAACGAGGAGAAGAACGGGGGCAATACCAGCATCCATGGCAAGAGGAAGGGGTGGGGATCGTTTCCACCGGACAGAAATGTGAAGGACGGCCCGGAAAAGGCGGCCCAGCGGCAGCCTTCCGCGGCGAGTTCGTCGCTGGATCAAGGGAGGAACGGGCGGTTTGAGACGAATGAGTATGGGGGAGAAAAACTCCCCCCTGCCCGACTCTTAACCTTCCAGTCCCGCCCTGCAGTGGTAGTACCGCTTGGGCGGGCGGTAGTACCACTTGATGCTACTTAGCGGTAGTACCGCCCGTCCCCAGCGGTAGTACCGCCCAGTACGAACTCGATGAGACACAAGGAAAATGGCCAAGCTCAAACAAAAAGAAACTCCGAGACTAGCCGAGGGAGCAACACAAAGACCAAAACACACACAAAAACTAGAGATGCACCCACGGAGAGACTAGAAGCAAAACACCAACCAACACAAAACAAAACAAGAGAAAAACCACACAACTCTCAAAGAGAGGGTGGTGGCCGAGGCCACCTATGTTTGAGTCAAGAGGTATGGCACCGCGAAGATTTTAACCTTGGGCCCATGACCTAAACTCATCTTTGAAGCACAAGTACCATAAAAAATGGCTAATGTGAAAGACGTGATTTATTTATGCATAATGGGGGAGGAAGAGTTCATTGAGAGACAACACTCCCCCTATGTCCATGCCTACATCTAGAACAAGATATGATGATGAGTGTGGTGGGATGTGCCTAGATTCAAGCCACATTGCTCAAATCAATGATATTTAGCTCATGCCTTAACTCGCGAAATCTTGCTTCATCTAGGGGCTTGGTGAAAATATCTGCTAGTTGCTCTTGAGTGTTGATGTAGATGATATCAATATCTCCCCGCTTGATGTGATCCCTAATGAAATGATGAAGAATCTCAATATGCTTCGTCTTGCTATGGTGCACCGGATTGTGAGGAATCTTGATAGCACTGCCATTGTCACATAGAAGAGGCACTTTGTCACAAGTGATATTGTAATCCTTTAAAGTTTGCCTCATCCATAGCAATTGTGCACAACAACTTGCGGCGGCTGCATATTCGGCCTCGGTGGACGAGAGAGACACACAATTTTGCTTCTTTGAAGACCAACTTACCAAAGAGCGACCAAGGAATTGGCACCCTCCGGAAGTTGACTTCCTATCCACACAATCTCCAGCCCAATCCGAATCGGAGTAACCCATGAGATCAAAGTTTGCTCCTTTGGGGTACCATAAGCCAAACTTTGGGGTATGAGCTAAATACCGAAAGATTCGCTTGACCGCCACAAAGTGATTTTCCTTAGGTGCGGCTTGAAACCGTGTACAAAGTCCCACACTCAACATGATATCCAGTCTAGATGCACAAAGGTAAAGAAATGATCCAATCGTGGAATGGTATACCTTTTGATCCACCACTTTACCATTGGGATCACTGTCAAGCTTGCATTTGGTGGGCATTGGAAACATGACCGGCTTGACATCATCTAGCTTGAATCTCTTGGGAATCTCTTAGGTATACTTGGCTTGGTTGATGAAAGTTCCTTCTCTTCTTTGCTTGACTTCGAACCCAGGAAAGAACTTCAACTCTCCCATCATAGACATCTCAAACTTCTAGGTCCTTAGTGCGGCAAACTCATCATTGAAAGATTTGTTAGGAGAACCAAAAATAATATCATCAACATATAGTTGGAATATGAACAAATCCCCTTTGACCCTCTTAGTAAAAAGAGTGGGATTGATTTTCCTAATTTCAAACCCACGATCTTGCAACAACTCGGTAAGGTGCTCATACCACGCACGTGGGGCTTGTTTAAGGCCATAGAACGCCTTTTTGAGTTTGTATACATGAGTGGGGAACTTGGGATCCTCGAATCCCGGAGGTTGTTTGACATACACCAACTCATTCAAAAGACCATTAAGAAATGCACTTTTCACATTCATTTGTTGCAATTTAAAGTCATGATGAGATGCATATGCAAGAAACATGCGAATAGATTCAAGACGAGCAACAGGGGCAAAGGTTTCACCGTAGTCGATACCCTCGACTTGGGAGTAGCCTTGTGCCACAAATCTTGTCTTGTTTCAAACAACCACACCATTTGCGTCTCGCTTGTTCTTGAAGATCCATTTGGTTCCAATGACATTATATTCTTCCGCGGGCCTTGGCACTAATTCCCAAACTTGATTGCGCTCGAAGTTGTTGAGTTCATCGTGCATTTCTTCAAGCTAATCCTCATCATCAAGCGCCTCATGTCCACCAAAACCGAAATGAAAGAGACTACACCGTCTTCACTTTGAGATCCGAGGGAAAAGAATTGTCTCATGCCAATGAATGAATATCTGAAATGCTCAATGCACACGATTAGTCCGCAAAGGTATTGTCATCAATCACCAAAACCTATTAGAGAGAGACATGCCCTAACAAGGTCTCCGCTGCGTGCCCCGTCTTTGATGGCACTGATTACCCCTACTGGAAGAATAAGATGCTCATGCATCTTGCAACCATTGACAATGACCTCTAGTATGTCATCAAGACTGGAGTTCCCAAAGTCGGTGAAGGTGTCACCGCTGCTGATGTCAAGAGGTTTGCGCAACTGGACTCAACGGCCAAGCACATCATTTGTGGTCATTTGACTAAAGGGCAGTATGGCTATGTGAGTGCATTGGAATCTGCGAAGCTAGTCTAGGACTGGCTGTCCAAGGTCAATGAAGGTGTCTCAACTTAGAGACACTCAAGAATCGATGTGCTTCGCAATCTCTCCAACCGCTTCAAGAGGCTTGACAATGAGAATGTCCAGCTCACTTTCAACCGTCTTACTGATATCACAAATGAGCTTCCCGCACTTGACGCCACTGAGATCACTAAGCATGAAGTCGTGTAGAAGCTACTAAGGTCACTTGATAGCTCATTTCACACCCTATCGCTGATGATCCAAGAACGTCCTGACTTCAACGATCTTGACCCGTCCGACATACTTGAGAGGCTCAATACACATGAGTTCCAGCTATCTGAGAAGAGATATATCTATGGTCCTAACTATGGCCGATCCCGTGCTTTGAAGGCAAAGGTTGTTTCCTCATGTGAAGACTCTCACTGCAATTCTGGTGATCCTGAAGATCTCGGCAAGGAGCTTGCAATGCTTGTAAGAAAATTCCAAAAGTTCTCCAAGAAGAATCGCTTCGAAAAGTCTTAAAAATCCAGCTCCAAGAATGCTGAGGCTTCCACTCGTGACTATAAGAAGAGAACCTGCCACAAATGCAAGAAACCAGGCCATTACATATTTGAATGTCCTCAATGGGAAAAGGAAACCAAGAAAAAGAAGAAGAGCAAGGAATATGACTCTGACAAAAATAAGAAGAAGAAATCCTCAAAGTCTTCTTCAAAGTCTTCATCTCACAAGAAGAGCTCATCTGGCATGGCTCGTGCTTTCATTGACAAGGAAATGGATTCAGAGAAGGAGTCTGCTTCTGAGGAGGTGGAGGTGGAATCGGAGGAGGAGTCTGATTCAAGCGTTCAAGTCTGGCTCTAGCTTCGGCATTCATCGTCAAGTCCATCTTCAGCACTGAAGATAATGGTCATGCCGCTGATGCTGAAGCAAATGATGACGATGACTCTGCTCCTACCTACTGCTTCATGGCACGAGGTGCTAAGGTAAACTCATGTGATGCTTACTTTCAGAACTATATTGAAGATGACTCTGAATGTGAATCCAAACCCAGCTATAAAACTCTTGCTAAAATTGCAACTGAGCAACAAACTGCTATGGAAAAGATTCAAAAATTGTTAGACAAAAGCGGTGACCTGTTGGACGAGGAAATGAATTGCACTCAGTCCTTAATCATAGACATAAAAAATCTTCAAGTTAAGTATGAGGAACTTGAAAGTAGTCATGAAACCCTCTTAGCTAATCATGAGAAGCGTTCCTATGATTATCTTCAAAGGAAGCAAGATCTAGAAAAACTGAGAGCGTCTCATGAAGATCTTCATGATGGGGAACGAAGCATGGAAATAAAAAAATTCCTGTGAAACACCCAAGATCTAATCTAGGAGATGCATAGCAACGAGAGAGGAGTGTGTTCACATACCCTTGTAGACCGAAAGCGGAAGCATATATAACGCGATTGATGTAGTCGCACTCTTCGCGATCCAATCACGACCCAATGCGATCTAGCGCTGAATAGACGGCACCTTCGCGTTTAGCACACGTGCGGCTTGATGACGTCTCCTCCTTGATCTAGCAAGCAAGAGAGAAGAAGTAGATGGGATCTCAACCAGCACGACGCATGGTGGAGATGGTGGTGGTGCAATCCCGGCAGGACTTCGCCAAACGCTGTCGGAACCAATCTGAGGAGAAAACAGAGTGTTGGGAGAGGTAGGTCTGCCGCCAGGGTGTGGGATTTGGTGTGTCCAGCCCCTTCCTCTCCCCCACTATTTATAGGAGTCAAGGGGGAGGTCTGGGGCGCAGCCTTGGCCCCTCCTCCAAGGGAGGGGGCGCTGGCCTAGGGAGCAATCCTCCCTCCCCAAGGCACCTAGGGGGTGCCTTCCCCTAGGACTCTTCCCCTTTTCCTTGTTCTAGGTGCATGGGCCTCTTGGGGCTCGTGCCTAATACATCCATTTTGCATCATGTTTTCCTACTGTTATTTAAAATGTTTTTATCCATAATAATGCTTTTTGGAGTAATTCTAATGCCTTTTCTCTCATAATATGCAAGGTATACACAAAGAGGGAGAATTCGGGCAGCTGGAAATCTGGACCTGGAAAAGCTAAGTCAAGCCACCTATTTTGCACAACTCCAAACAAGTTGAAATTTCACGGAGATTTTTTATCAAATGTATGGTGAATATTGGAGCAAATGACTACCAGAGGGGGGCCACCAGGTGGGCACAACCCACCTGGGCGCGCCAGGTAGCCCAGGCACGGCCCTGGTGGGTTGTGCTCACCCAGGCCCACCTTTTGTGCCCATCTTCTGGTATATAGGTCATTTTGACCTAGAAAAAATAAGGAGGGGACTTTCGGGATGGAGCGCCGCCATCTCGAGGCGGAACTTGGGCAGGAGCACTTTTGCCCTCTGGTGGAGCGACTCCGCCAGGGGAACTTCCCTCCCGGAGGGGGAAATCATCGTCATCATCATCACCAACAACTCTCCCATCTTGGGGATGAAAATCTCCATCAACATCTTCAACAACACCATCTCATCTCAAACCCTAGTCCATCTCTTGTGTTCAATCTTGTTACCGGAACTATAGATTGGTGCTTGTGGGTGACTAGTAGTGTTAATTACATCTTGTAACTGATTACTATATGGTTTATTTGGTGGAAGATTATATGTTCAGATCCAATATGCTATTTAATACCCCTCTGATCTTGAGCATGATTATCATTCGTGAGTAGTTACTTTCGTTCTTGAGGTCACGGGAGAAATCATGTTGGAAGTAATCATGTGAATTTGATATGTGTTCGATATTTTGATAGTATGTATGTTGCGATTCCCTTAGTGGTGTCATGTGAACGTCGACTATATGACACTTCACCATATTTGGGCCTAAGGGAATTCATTGTGGAGTAGCAATTAGATGCTGGGTTGCGAGAGTGACAGAAGCTTAAACCCCAGTTTATGCGCTATTCCGTAAGGGACCTGTCGGCGTTCTGGGAACGGGGGTCCCCAGACTTGCCTGCCTGCGGCCCACGGCGTGGCTAAGCCAGCAGGCCGTACGGCCCATCTTCATCAACAAGGCATCCAAGACCCTCGCGAGTGCCTGAGCCTCGCGAGGTGGATGACGCAAGACCTCCTCAGGAGTGGCCTGGTCAGGCAGGCTCACGAGGAGCGGAGATATCAAGGCGGGGCAAAACCTCACGAGGCTCTCGTGACGTGAGCCATGACGATCGGCACCAGGCGGGCGCCAGCATGCGCAGCGTCCTTGTTTCCTCTTTGGTGCTAAGGAGGCCAGCGCAGGCGAAGAATACCGAGGCATCAGGCAAAGGTTGCTATATTGGTGCAACGAGACCAAGACCAGGAGGACGGCAATGCGGAGGTCATCATGGAGCCCAAGACGGCGTCACCACCAGAGCTTTCCGCAGGCGAAGACCGCTTTTGTCAGGATAGCTTGTACTAGTTGTCGCCCTTCAAATTTGCCCGCCGTTGTTGGCTCGCTTCCCGCTCAATATTTGGGAAGAGGACCAGGGCCTATATAAGTAGAGCTAGCCACCACAGTAGGGGCATCGAGCAATTCAGCCAGCTCTCACCCGCTAAGACACCAAGCACAAGAACACCTCAACCTCAGGAGGCTGTTCTTCCCTTGTACTGTTCATCATCAGCCCTAGAGGCAATCCACCACCACCACACTGGAGTAGGGTATTACACTACAACGGTGGCCCGAACCAGTATAAATCTCGTGTCCCTCTATGTTGTGAGTTCGCCGAGTTCGTCCGCGAGATCTTAGCGAGCTAGGGCGTAGATCGGTAGGAGGGAAAGACTTCGCGCGCACCCCAGTGTTCGAACCTTAAGGGTTTGCCGGAACCCCACATCCGACATTTGGCGCGCCAGGTAGGGGTGTGCCGGAGCTCCTCTCCACCAACCTGCGCCCCGCGCCGCTGCACTTCGCTCCCATGGCGGGTGCCCCGCCATCCACCACTGCGGCCGACGTCGGCAACGGGGCATCTGGGTACCGAGCCCTGGCCCCCGCCCTACGGCGAGTGTGGTGGCCGACCAAGTTCAAGCCAGAGATGCCGGCGCGGCAGACCCGACGCCGTTCCTGCTGGCGTACGAGGAGGCTGTCCTCGAAGCCAGAGGCAACGACAAGATCATGGCCAACTGGTTCCCCATGGCCCTTGCCGGCGAGCCGCGCGCCTGGCTGCTCAACCTCCCGGGATCCACGGTCGCCTCCTGGGGGGAACTCCGTGACCTCTTCACCGCTCGCTACGCGGTGCCAGCGCACCATGTGTCACGGTCCTGCTAGGCGGCTCTCAAGCACCGCCTTCAGATCGCCACGTCAAACCGTTCCTCCGCCAGATCGGGGCCGCCTCCAAGCGCACGGGGGCTCCGCCAGGTTGGGCTGTGCCAGAGGCCGACCTCACCTTCGGCTCAGAAGACCACCCCGACTCCTCCGCCGGCTCCGGCATGCTGCCAATGCTCTGCACGCCCACCATCTGCAACGTGGCCATCAGCAAGACCCGCATCAACGGCGGTGACGGCCTCAACTTGCTCTTCGTAGAAGCCTTCAGCCTTCTTCACGTACCGCTCGCTCAACCTCAGCAAGCCCTTTTCGGGAGTGGGTGGTGGAGCTGCCCACTCTCTAGGGCAGATCCACCTCCCTGTCACCTTGGGCACACGCGACAACTACCGCACCGAGCTGGTGGACTTCGACATCGCCCGCATCGGTCTCCCATACAACGTCATCCTCGGGTACCCAGCTCTCGCTTAGTTCATGGCGGCGACGCATCCGGCCTACAACCTCATGAAGATGCCAGGAAGCAAGGGCATCCTCACCATCAAGGGGACACTAAGGAGGGCGTGACGGCGCTCAGGCTCGCCTTCAAGACCGCGACAGCAGCACAGCCCGCCGGTGCCGGTACCCCCGAGGCCAAGGAGGCCGCGCCTACCAAGAAGAAGCAGCTTTTCACCCAAGACAAGGCGGAAACCAAGAAGGTGCCGGTCAACGAGGACGGGTCTTCAGGAGCCACCTTCACCATAGGAGCCGGCCTTGACCCGGGACAAGAAGAAGCCTTGGTGAGGTTCTTGCGCGCGAACAAGGAAATATTCACGTGGGAGCCCAATCAGCTGGTAGGGGTCCCGAGAGAGGTGATCCAGCATCATCTAAGGGTATGCCCCAACATACGCCCCGTGAAGCAGCGAGCCAGACGGCAGTCCACTGAGAAGCAGGCCTTCATTGTCCAAGAGACACGCAAGCTGGAGGCGGCAGGCGCCATCCGGGAAGTTCGATATCCCGAATGGCTGGCAAACCCTGTCGTGGTGCCAGAGAAAGGCGGGAAGGAGCGGATGTGCATCGACTTCACCAACCTTAACAAAGCCTGCCCCCAAGATCCGTTCCCGCTCCCGCGCATCGACCAGATTGTCGACTCCATCACCGAGTGCGATTTGCTGTGCTTCCTGGATACGTTCTCAGGGTATCATCAGATCAAGATGGCGGTGGAAGATGTGGAGAAGACAGCTTTCCTAACACCATGTGGGGTGTACTGCTACACCTGCATGCCCTTCGGGCTGCGCAATGCGGGCGCCACCTTCCAGCGGTTGATGCACATCGCCCTGGGGCGACAGCTCGGGAGGAACACAGAGGCCTACGTCGACGACATAGTGGTAAAGTCTCGCGAGGTGAGGACATTGATTCAAGACTTGGAGGAAACCTTCGAGAGCCTGCGCCAGGTGAACTTGAGGCTTAACCCGGAGAAGTGCGTGTTCGGTGTCCCCTCTGGCAAGCTGCTGGGATTCCTCGTGTCCCACAGAGGGATCGAGACGAACCCGGAGAAGACCAAGGCCATCGAGGACATGAGCCCGCCACTGTAACGCCCACGATGCGGCTATATCTCCCACGTGTCGGGGCACGACTTAGAGGCATAACCGCATAGTGGTTTTGTCGCAAGAAGGGTCATCTTCACGCAATCCCATGTAATGAACAAGAATGGGATAAAGAGTTGGCTTACAATCGCCACTTCACACAATACATAAATATCATCATACATCATCCAAAATACAATCATATAGACCGACTACGGTCAAAATCCAGATGAAAATAAGACAACCCCAAATGCTAGATCCCCGATCGTCCCAACTGGGCTCCACTACTGATCATCAGGAAAAGACACATAGTAACGACCACGTTCCTCGTCGAACTCCCACTTGAGATCGACGCCATCATCTGCACTGGCATCATCGGCACCTGCAACTGGTGTTGAAAGTATCTGTGAGTCACGGGGACTCAGCAATCTCACACCCGCGAGATCAAGACTATTTAAGCTTATAGGACAAGGAGGTGCAAAGAGGTGGAGCTGCAGCGGCAAAAGCATATATGGTGGCTAACTTGCGCAAATGAGAGCGAGAAGAGAAGCAAAGGAACGGACGTCATCTAGCAATGACCAAGAAGAGGTCCTGAACACCTACTTACGTCATACATAACACAGACCGTGTTCACTTCCCGGACTCCGCCGAGAAGAGACCATCACGGTTACACACGCACTTGGTGTATTTTAATTGGGTCCAGTGACAAGTTATCTACAACCGGACATTAACAAATTCCCATCTGCCTCATAACCGCGGGCACGGCTTTCGAAAGATAATACCCTGCAGGGGTGTCCCAACTTAGCCCATCATAAGCTCTCACGGTCAACGAAGGATAAACCTTCTCCCAGAAAGACCCGATCAGTCTCGGAATCCCGGTCTACAAGACATCTCGACAATGGTAAAACAAGACCAGCAAAGCCGCCCGAATGTGCCGACAAATCCCGATAGGAGCTGCACATATCTCGTTCTCAGGGCACACCAGATTGTCCAAGCTTCCGATAGGCCAGAACAGAGTTGCCCCTGGTGGCCACCGGCGACTGATAGTTTGGACCAATACTCAGAGGAGCACTGGCCCGGGGGTTTAAAATAAAGATGACCCTCGGGTTCTAGAAAACCCGGGGGAAAAAGGTATAGGTCGCAAAAGGTAAAACCAAGGTTGGGCCTTGCTAGAGGAGTTTTATTCAAGGCGAACTGTCAAGGGGGTCCCATAAATCGCCCGACCGCGTAAGGAACGCAAACTCAAGGAACATAATCCCGGTGTAACAGTAACTAGGGCGGCAAGAGTGGAACAAAACACCAGGCATAAGGCCGAGCCTTCCACCCTTTACCAAAATATATAGATGCATTAATTAAATAAGAGATATTGTGATATCCCAACATGTCCATGTTCCGACATGGAACAAACTTCAACTTCACCTGCAACTAGCAACGCTATAAGAGGGGCTGAGCAAAAGCAGTAACATAGCCAAACAACGGTTTGCTAGGAAAGGATGGTTAGGGGCTGACATGGCTGAAATAGGAGACATGATATAGCAAGTGATAGGTAGCGAGCATGACAATAGAGCGAACAACTAGCATAGCAAAGATATAAGTGATTTCGAGGGGTGGTCATCTTGCCTGCAAGATTCTCAGAGTTGTCGAAAGCTTGATCCTCGTAAGCGTACTCGACAGGTTCCTCGTTCATGAACTCGTCTCCCGGCTCTACCCAAGACAAGAACACAAACACACGGAAGCACAATCAACAACGAGAAATGCGCAAGCAACATGATGCAAAACATGTATGATATGCAAGATATGATATGCGATGCGTATGCGTGCTCCGGAAGGAAAATGATGTACATGATAGTAACTTGGCAAACCAAGCATGCCACTGGAAAGATGAGATGATTTCGGTCGAAATCGATATAAAGATCACCGGAATCGGATGCACGGTTTGCAAATGACAAGCAAAACAAGAATGACACTAATCTGCGATAAACAGCAAGATAGCACTTAAAATGCAATAAGCAACAATGCTACAGCACCCCAACATAGCAACAAAGTATATGACAGTAATCTACAGGAGGTGCTTGACAAAAGATGAACACTGAGCTACGGCTAGTTCACAACATATCAAGCTCAAACAAGCATGGCAAAAGTGCAAAAGATTACAGGTTCACAGACTTGGTGAAAAACTGGACATGGCAGAAATCAGCATCAGGTAGCAATGTTCAGAGCACGAAATCAATATGCTACGGGAACTTAACATAGCAAAACAAAGCATGGTAGTGTTCTACTAAAAGCACTTGACAAAAGTCCCTTACTGACTATAAGCCAAAAAGGACCAGAAGATATGATGGCATGCATGTAAACATAGCAAGTTTCGTTATCAGGTTTCAGATTTAGCAGAAAACAGAGCATGGCAGAAATATTAATATGTAGGCCTCTTTGTGAGCTTGATGCACTCACTAGAGAGCAATGAATGACAAACCAAGCATACCTACAGCAAGATGGCATGTTTAAGAAGCTATCCATGGCAAGAACAATTTCATAGCATGTATGGATCAACTACAATAAGCTTGGCAAAAATGCATGTCATGTTAAGAATCTGCCAGAAATATTTTATAGCAAAAGTAGAGCAAGATTGAGTCATGCTATGTACTCTAACATTGCAAACAATTGCAGGAATGGATCAATTACAACTATAGCTACAAAACATCCTTAGTGAACATCTCCAAAATATGCATGAATCTCTCTGTAGCATCAAGTTTACATGGCAACCAAATTACAGCAGACAAGGACTTAGAGAAATCACCAAGTCCCTGAAATCAGAAATATTACGGGGCCTACTTTGCATGCTTGTGCTAGTCACCACAGAGATCAAAAAAATACATGGACTACACCACGGGAAAGATGGCATGGCATAATTCAAAACACATGTAGAGCTCATGCCCAAAAGATGCACAGAATAAATGATACAAAAATGACAAATCTCCAAGTTCTGATAAGAACCAGAGATTAACAGCAACTAGCCCTCTTCCAACGAAGATTTGGGCATCACGATGACCTCTAATGAACATGGTGCAATCGAACAAAATGAATAGCATCATGAGACGAACAATTTGACATATTATACGCGCGAATCTGAGCTACATGCACAAAGTTATCGCATCGGGAACAGGAGCACTTGCGGATAGAATTCTCAGACTTAGAAAAAAACACGGAGCGAGGGAAGTCAACGGGGAGGAGTTACCAGATCAGATCGGGGTTCGTGGAGCTCGGACTCGCTCGGGCGCTCGCCGGCCGGAGAGGGAGAGGGGACCGGCGGGGCGACC